>NC_135781.1:34672232-34814099 GCF_028453695.1 Augochlora pura
ATCCTAGTGAGAAATGTTATTCAGATTACATTTCGATTGCACGAAATTTTATAAAATTCTTGGAAAGCTTAAACAACTTATCCATTGATACCTGGCAGACATTCTTCGCAATGGAAGCCAGCTGTGTTGTTAACACATTTTAAACACTCCCCAGTTTCTTGATTACAGTTTCGAACAGCGTTCAAATCGATATTATTATTACAGTCGCAAGGTCGGCAGGCTATACCTCTTTCAGGACTTCCAAAGTATCCATCCGAACATGTTTCACATCTAGGTCCTATAGCCGAAAAACAACGATCATTAATCAAGAATTTTTACTAGAATTTTCTAAACACTGTCTTTTACCTGTTCTACCGGATGGACACTCGGAACAAATAGGATCTGGGTTGTTGCCGAGCAATATACACGGACCGTTGTCGGGGCAAGGACAGGGTTTGCAATCGTTGGGTGTACCCTTCAATGGATGGCCATAATATCCTCGTCTACACAATTCACAGTTACTACCTGCGGTATTATGCTGACAGATGCACTGACCAGTTTCAGCTTCGCAAATATCCGCGTGGCCATTACAGTTACAAGGTACACAGAGTGCGAAGGGACCGCCATTAGGCGGATCGTGATGGAATCCAGGTGCACAGGATTCACAAAATTGTCCTACGTAACCATGGGGGCATTGACAATGCTCTACCCAATCGACAAATTCGCCCGCAGCTCCTCTGTGAGCGGTTTCCAATTTAACATCGTCCAAAAACCCTCTGCCTTGATGAGTATAGGTTCCGCGAATTTTTATAGCCTTCAAGTTCGATAAAATAGACATGAAGGCTCGAGAAGACAAACGTGGTTCCCAACCGTACTTGGGATGTTCGTGAAGCTTGAAACGGTATTCTTGCGGCGTTCCACTAGGCACGCGATTGTTCTGTCCAAAGATCGGTTGCGTGATTTGTTCACCGTTTCCTCCTTCTAGTATTATATCCCGAGCCGTTGGGGCAGGTCCAGCTTCTCCAATTCTTAGAGTAAACGCTAAATCTTGATTATAAGATGCTCGTTGATCACCAAGAAATCTGTCGGGTGCGAGGAAGTAGACGTTGTCCCGATCTAACGCGGTGGCAGATATCGTTTGAGTCACAGGATCGTAGTTGAGAGGTATATTGTTTCCAGCAACGGTAGCTGTCCATCGTTCGGCTCCTCTAACAAACATGCTTTCGATAACAGTTTTAGAATAACCAGTTGCCGGTTTGCATACTGAAGAATGTCCGTAACAGAAGCACGGCGTGCAGCCAAATTCGTTGTCTAGCGCAAGATTAAAGAATCCTGGTCGACATCTGTTCAAAATTACAGAATATGATTAATATCAGAGTCTACTGCATCGTTCAAACTTTGGTTTTATGATTTGTACTAACATTCGACAACGTTTTCCTTCAACGTTCTCTTTGCATGTACAAGTTCCGCTAACAGAGTCGCAGCTCGGTACATTTGCTAAAGAACCGGCTTCGTCGCATTCGCACGAAGTACAGCCAGATGAACCGAAGTTATAGAAATTAGCAGCGCACCGTTCGCATTTGTTTCCTGTGACACCCGGCTTACATTGACACTTTCCTTCGCTGTTGCATTGCAAGCTTCTAGATCCTGAAATCACATTTCATTGATATTTTTGTTCATAAGACTTTTATAGACTGATAAGTAAAAATTGCCTAAAGATTAAACTTGCAGGTGCATAATAATTTGTCAAACATTATTAGTCGACTTTTTACTAAAAAATAAACGATATTGTTGGAATGTTACCAGTTTCGTTACAGTTACAGGGAACGCAGTAATCTCCTTCAGGATGTTGATAAAAGTTTTCTCGGCAACGCTCGCAATTTGCGCCGTCACGATTTGCTCGGCAATCCTGGCAATGACCACCGTGGCCGGTGAGCTTATACAGCTCTTTATCAAAGTAACATCTCTCCGAATATCCATTACAGTTGCAAGCTAGAAAAATAATCAAATTAAAAACTTAATTAAATGACAAATGAAAAGCAAAATCTACTACGTATCGAATAAAAAGTCATTTCACTATACTAATAAGTATGCTGCAGACCATTATATAAATATCCATGCGCATTACTTAAAAATAAGATAAAAGTACTATAGATTTCTTTTTATTGCACCGACGTTTCTGTACAATTTCTAAATGCATAAAAGACTGCAGTCTATAAATAACATCATCTAGATATTTACTAGACTCAGAGTACCACGGCAGAATGCCGTCCCATCTCGAAGATAGAGAGATCGTTATGCTCGAGAATACTAAAGACACGATCGCTGCAACTTTCAATAGAAGAACCATGTTAGATCTTCACAGTAACCGGAGAATCTGTCTCACTTCGATTATCCACAAGTTCTATATGAATTTTTATTCATTATTTCTTATCACATTGGTTAACAAGACCACGGGTTTGAAATATTTAAGCGCGTCCGACGTGGTTCGTAGTTTATACTGAATGTTTACATGATGGTTACAACATGGTTCTCGTCGTCACGGAATCACAATCCAGATCTACTGTACGAATGATTGCACAACTGATGAAATAAATAAATAAATATATAAATAAATAATCAAAGGATTAAATAAATGGTGACTCGCAACACGGTACGCGAGCATTGAGCTCACGAGCTACAGAAAAGCTGTATTGTGTGCTCCTGCAATGCCAACAATCCCCACTTCAGAACAAGCAATGAACGTAAAAGGTAAAGCTGGTTAGGTAATGCCAGCATGATCGTGAACGCAAACTGTCTTTGGCTGCCCGAGAAAACGATGCTTATAATGACGAAGAAACGTTTTATCGTCCAACTAACAATATTATCGTTGAATACCTTAAAAATTCATGATAATAATACCAGATCCACGATTTTTTTATTGATCCATGATTTTTTCACCCACGGACCGCTTCATTGACTGGTGAAAGCAGCAAATTTTATTTAAAGCGCTTTTTATACGGTATAAAAAATAATGACGCATTTCTTGAAACCGCAATAAGTAGTTTTTTAAGCAATATTGAATACCACATCTGATTATTATTTATCGTATGCATAGTTAGTTTTTCCAGATGTAATGTGCTATCGTCAAAGTTCGACAAAGCTGTATTAACACCAAGTCGGAGGAGATAAATCGAAATGACTAATACGTTCCGTGCCGATTCATTTTTGCTCAACACCTCACTTGCGCTATTTACCGTTTTCACCAAAGATGGATTACACTGCATTATATGTATATAATTATTAATTATCGCACATATATCAATTAAACAAATTCACATTACTTATTATCTAAAATGTACTAATACGTATCTTTTTGATGTACTAAATAAATATATAAATGTTCAGCATAAGTCGTACACGCAGCCGAACGAAATAATATGTAGCATCACTGGAGAACTCGTAGCACAGAAAGCCATAAGATACTTCAGGTTTCTGATTATGTGAGATATATTGAAGAGTCAAAATCGTTCTTTCTAAAGAGCGACTCAACAAGAGTAGAGCAGAGATTCGTCAAAACAGCTACACACTGACCAGAATACCAATGATATTCTCTCTCAGTTCTCGGCGAATTCGCAACACATTACAGTTACTGCTCTCTTTTTTGTAATTGAAAACAAAGGAAATTGTTGCATATTCATTTAAACTATTAATTATAAAAATATAGCATATTGGCGGTGCAGTATAGGATCAGATAAACAATGTTAGATTCCCATTGAACTTACAAAATGTGCATCATGTTCCATTTAGGAACACTCCTCTCTCTTTCAAAATAGAATTTCATATAATTTGTGCCAAATCTCCTTAGCCCATTTTTCAGAAATATACGCATGGTTGATATATTTATACAAATTTTAACAGCTTATTCACTGAAGTATCATAATGGAACTGCACAAAAAGTCTCTGGAATGTTTGTTTCTGTTTCATTTCGATATAAAAAAAATGAAAAAGATTCTACTGTGAAAAAAATAAAAATGAAGTACTCACGTTTGCATTCGTGAGCATCTGTAGTAGTAGCACGTCCCCAAGGCGCGTCGTTATAAAATGGTGAGCATTCGTTGCAATCTGGTCCCGCAGTATTGTGCTCGCATCTGTATAGAAGGCACACATACATTTCGAAACAGTGTAAAAATTACGATTACAAGGTGGAAGTTGTTTCAGGGAAATCAGTACCATGTCTACTTCTTTTATCAATTGCATATACTGTAGTGTATAATGGATTTGAAAAAGCATTTTACTTCATTCACCACATTTTTCGTGTTCTATATATATATTAGTTTAATGACGTTTACATCTTACCTACACACTCTGCGAGTTCTTCCATCCTCGCTGGTACTGTTTACACATTCTCCAGCGTGACCATTACAAGCGCAACGAGCTCCAACAGCAACGTCGGCGATAGCATAATAGTACGACTTCAACACGTTATCATCACCAAATACTTCGTCGCCGAACGTGTTCTGTCTATCCAAAGTAATTCTTAGATCTACTGCTTGAACCCATTCCTTAAAACGCAAGCAACGTTCGGTATTGACATCAAATTTTTTAATACAAATTAACTTAAAATTTTGGCTTATAGAGCCAAAGTATATGAAACGATTAGTTAATTATCAGTGAACTGCAGATTCCATAAATTTATAGCACAACTAAGTAGAAGAAATACAGAACAGTATTAAAAAGGAAAATTCGTTAAAGGAAAAAGAAATTCCTAATTGTTCCCTAAAAAATTTGAACACAGATTCGCAGATTACTTATGTGGGTTGACCAATTGCTGTGTCTTTAGTTTATTTTCGGGCATAATTAACTTTATACATAGCGAACAGACAATTGTTTAATTCCTTTATCTTGTCTATATATTATGTCCGAAAACAAACCAAAGGCGCAGCAATTGGTAACACCACGGTAATCGGCTCAACAACTATTTAAGGAATTTAAAACTAGTTGCTTTCATTGTTCAGTATATGTATACCTGCAAAGCCGCGTTCGTTTCGAAGTTATAAGCGGAAGGTCGGCCCTCTAAGGTAGAGAACGCAACCGTGCCCTTTGTTAAGGGAGATATGTCCGAATATTCCGAGGTGCAAAGCACCCTCGTGTCGTCACCCCTAATAGTTTCTTTTGAATCAGGTAAACCATAATTGTCTCTGCAAGTCGCGGAGTAATACTGATAAGGCTCCCACGACGAGTCTTCGTTTCTTCTTTTGTAAATGCCCCAGCTCTCTGGACGTGGCGACTCGAACAGCACACGGACATAAGTTATGTCGAAAGTTTTCCCTACAATCATAATTATTTATTAATATCTTGACAAGTACAGATATTATTAAGAAAGTTCGTTCTAATTTTACTTCATGTAAGAAAGTCCGAAAACCTAAGTTTTACGCCACTACAATCATTCGGAAGTCTGAAGATTATTCGAATGTAGATAAAAATATTATCTAATATTAATTGAAAATCAATTAATTCAAAACTAAAATTGTTAAAATCAGTCTACAGTAATTACACTTTATTATCGCGAATGAGTGGATGCGATAATAAAGTTTCAAAAAATTATGAAGAATTCGTTGGTGCCAAAATAAATCAAATAATAAGTTCTACGCCATTGCAATACTCCACTGTAAAGCCAGCGGGATGCAGGTTGCTGATTCTTTCGTAAACGAACATATGGCGCACAGACAAAGATGCTGTACGGTTTCCGTTTTGAAAAATAACTACTTGAAAAAGAAGTTGTACTCCTTTGGAATGTCTTCCATTTGTCACATAAATTAATTGGTATAAAATAAATAGTTACACGACGATATAGAATTGAAATCAGTGCTTGCGAAGTCATATATGGTTGAGAAATATTGTAACTCGGAAGATTATCACCTAACAAATTAGAGTTCTTCCAACAGTAACTTCCGCTGTGCTATCTACTCGAAAGGCACCATCCATCCTCCTTTAAAATTTGATTATTTAGTTACCCTCCTCCCAAAACGAGAATGATATTTCCAGCAAAGAAGACTACTGTCGAAAAATCAAATATTCACGCTCGAATCCCATGACTCGAGCCTATGTTTCTTCATCGTTCGAGTTCCGAGAATTATCTCATCGCGCACGCATCCTGATAGATAAGAAAGTAAACTGGAAAAAGATGGTGCCGAGAGAAAGAGGGCGACAAACATTGAGGACGTGTTAAAAGTTCATCACGGATACCGATGAATGAACTCTTTCTCTATCTACATACATATAGTTAGGAGATTCGCTAAGTTTATCTAATTCCGCGAGGTATTAATATGGTAAACTCTAATCAAAATCGAACTGCGACATCCGATTACAGTGGACGTAATTACGATAATTTTTCAGTTGTTAATAGTTGATAGAAATAACGATCTCTTTAAAATCGTACCCAGATGAAGCGTAAGATTCACTTGATTCGGATATTCGATGCCTTCGAACATCGTCTCTGACTGCCACCAGGTTGCATTATCATTATTATCGTGATCGGTGAGAAATAAAGGCGGGTGGTCGCCGTACTGACATATCTCGCATGATTTCCTGGGTTCGCCAGTCTGTTTGCAAAATTCAGTTGGCCTTTCTTGGCCGCACATATTCGTTGCTTCCATGGGTACGTTAAACGCTGCATTCTCAAAAGGTGGTATGCACCTCTGCAATGTGAAACATTAAAAATCATTTCTTAGTTCTTACGATTCATCCTCTTGTTTTATACTTTCTTCTAAGTGCGCTGCTAGAATAATATTCCATTTTATTCATTTGGATTATATATTTCCAATTTATATATTTTCTATGTTAATACAAGAAATAAATAAATTAAATTTTCTATATTAATACGGAAAACCTTCACTTCGATTTAATAAACATACAAAAACTTAGATAATAAACGTTCGAATAAAAACGTTAAATATTTGAGAAAGAGAAAGAGCTGGGAAGGGTAGTATTCCTATGGACCATTCACGTATAGAACGTCCATGCATTGTGTTCGGCTAATAGCAGGTAGTTTTCCTCCGAACGATTCCGAGAATGATTTCTACAAGGAAATCGCTACTAGGGCTTTTGTGCGCATCTTGAAGCTGTATAGTACTCCACATTTTCTAGACTAAATTTAGAAAATGATTTTGGAAGTTCATAAAAAGAATGTATGCTGCTTAGAGACTTAATTATGAATTTTAAACTTCCTTCTCTCTTTTTATTTTAACATATAGTTGTGTTAACGATTTACGGCAATTACTAAATATTTTTACTACGTTATTTCTTTAGAGTAACAATAATATGTATTTATATCAATTTAAAAACAAATGTCTGCTTCAAATGTTTTTTAATTTTTACGCGTGGTACGTTCGTCTACTTTTATCTTTCCATTACTATCACTGAACGTTGATGTAACTTCGAACCGTACTTTGATAACCTAATGTTGTATGTAATACTCTATAAAAAAAATCGAAATTTCATTGACTAAAAATAAACACGAGTCACTTCTGATTTATATTTATATATCTATGTTAATGTTACCACATTATAATTACTTGAAATGGAGAAAAAATATTTTGTTAAATTCTTTGCGAAGTCCATCGAATACTACGTACAAAAAAATACTTTTATCGTACCCCAAAATTCAATATGCTATGAATAATTATTTAGAGCCGAATGACTAAAAGATACATGAAATAATAAAGAGCAGCGAAGGCACCGACCTGTGGCCTTCCATTGTCATCGTAGCACTTATCTTCGTCTCTGTTATAAGCAAATCGACTGTATTCTTCAGCAGGATCGGGTTCCGCGAGTACTACCACCATAGAGATTGCAAGTACTATCAACATTTTCTTGTGTCTTCCTCGCGTCATATTTGAAATTGGTTAAACGATCGCACTATCTTTGAATTTTAATCCACTTTCCGTAAAGAAGTCAGCAGTCCAGTTGGAACTCTCACTTTTCCCGATTCTTTTTTAAACGTCAGGGTGACCACTTTTTGTTGAGTGGGTCCATCGGCAACAATGGGAACCGCGGCAATCGTTTTTGTTTGTATTAGCAAGACCACATTCCGCGAGCCGTTCTCCCCGTCTTATCTGTCTAATGTACAACAAATGATGACGTTAGAATTTTTCATAATGACAAATTGCAACAATACCGACTTTTACGTAGAATATAATTTAAAAAAAGAACCTAAGAAAAAATGTAACTACAAATTGGATAACAACTGTCAGTGATTCAAACGATATATGTATAATTTGAAATCAAATCTAGTCGGTGTTTAAACTGCTAAGTAAATCTAAGCTCCGATATAATTTTGCAAATTTTAACAATTATTTAAAGTTCTTTTTGTTGGCAATATCAAATCGCGCGAAACACATATACGAGCAGGCACAACTTCCTCGAAACAGATATATGAAAACACAAATCATTTGAACGTGGTTCAATGAAATATTCTATTCGTAAGACGACTGCAGTTACGAGTAGACATTGTTGCATTCACGACTATAAATGGAAACGAGCGAAAAAATTCAAGCTATAAAAATTCTCGCGCCTCGCACGAAGCGAAAGGTGATATCTGCCAATAGTTCACAATCACATGCGGACCAAACACTAACCGACTCTAAATTGTTCACTAATTTATAAATGAACGGAGCTCGTACCAAGTCTTATGAATTCTTTAAAGCGAATGGAGAAATTTTTCTTCTAACCTCTCCGACTGACAGAAAATTAGGAACTCCGAAGAAAGGCTCTCTCCACGCGACAGTTCACTGAGAAACTGAACGAGAGAAGTCGTAGTCGTGGTGAGTCGGTGAGCAAAGCTGGGGACGGAGACTGTGTAGGAAGGCTGTAGACTGTGGGGAAGTCGAGTGCCCAATGCCAGAAGTTTGTGGTGGTACATACATAACACGCCACTCGTGGTAGAAAGTGCAGGCAAAGAGCAAGCTGGGAGACCATAGTGATGGCAATGCTACAATTACATTTCATACATTGTTATTGCTATGTATTAGCAATATTTATTATTATTATTATTATTTGTTATCGTGCTCGCAACATTAAATACAATTAAATAAGAAATATATCTAAAATTATTGTATAAATAATGTATATACTGTATAACTGTTTACTTGTACGTAATAATCAAACAAAATTATTTTGAAATCTATGAGTTTTATTTTCTTATAATTCCACATATAGTATATTATTTTACAAACTAAACCATCACTTATACTGAAACAATATTCTTCGTGTAGAAGTAAATCTGTTTCGGAGGTAGGTTTACGTTCGATGAAGAAATCGAGAGTTTCACATTTTCGCAAAGAAAATGTAACAATTATATATCGTTTTTGTAGCATATGTGAACAACAATTTATATCTTGTTGGAGCGGAAGTAAGAGATTATGTAATCAAGAAAGGATGATTTTTTCTTACATCTTTCCCATTGAACGATTTTACGCGAATATCGTTTAATTACATTGAACATGTACCCTTAGTTTTACTTGTCTTTACTTGTTTTGTTAAATTAAATATTTTTGAGACCACAAACATTATTAGAAAAAACAAGCGTTCCTGTAGTTACGGTTAAAAAATCAGTTTTAAATATTTCTGAGTTGAAATTGATAGGATATACATTAATAATTAATATGTAATATTTAAATATATACTTTTAAGGTACGTTAGGACAGTTATCTTTTTACCCGGAAATGTGAAGCGATATCATAATGCCGCCAACGCGTTCACAATTTCTTGATTAGGTTAACAACAATTAGACAAATTATAATAATCGACCCAACTCAAACATAATTGAGAGTTTATGCTGTATTATATAAAAATTATAAAAATTTACGCATCTATTTTCATCTATTTTCTTACTATTGCATTACGACTATGGTATTGTTAGACTTATAAAGTTTTAACTATTCGATCCAATCGCACAATTAAACTTTTTAATCAGTACTTATCAATATGGTTCAAAATTAATATTTCTCTATGTGTCTCGCAATTAATGACAGATATTTTTTAACCCTTTATACTCGAAGCTATTTTGAATATAGTTACTATATTCAAATAATTTTTCTGACTTATTGTATTTTCATTTTATACAAGTTACTGCATCTTGTGATACAATAACTTTTGGTGGTGCCGCCAATGCAAAGGGTTAAAAAAATCATTTCTCATACGTATTATAATTAATTTCGTTACTAAGACGCGTCGAGAGAAGCTGCTGCAGTTCTTGAAGATTTGTACAGATATCCTCTTTAGGAACCGCTTTTTCAATCGTATCGTCATTATCGTGCTTAATCAGAATTGCATTCCAATTGGCATTCTTTGCGCCTATATAATCGTAGATTACGGAGTCGCCGATATGTATCGCTTCCTGAGAAGCAATGTTGATATTATGATGCTTTCTTGTTAACTTCAGCGCCTCATCAAAAATTGGAGTGTCCGGTTTCTGCACGCCGAAATCGTAGGACGTTAAAACAAATGAAAAGTAAGAACGTATCTTAGTGTCCAGAAGTATCGCTTCCAATCTCTCATCAAAATTTGATATCACCCCTATGATTAGTCCCTTTCTCTGCAGATATTCGAGTATCTCGATCGTTCCTGGATACTTGTGCCAGCATAAACTCGTGCCATAGGACTTTATCAGAATACCAGCAACCTAAGGGTCACAATGATAAACAGGGTCAGCGATAGTTACACCAGCTCGAACCAAATGGGCTAACGCGATATTGTTCCGTTCTTTTTTAAACCCTACTCTCGCAATTTCGTTTACAATAAAAAAATTTCAAACATCTTACGTATTATTGTTTAACTCTTTTTGTAAATAATGAGAGCAACATTAATTATAGAATTATTTCAAATAGTGAAAAATGCTTGCACTGCCAATGTCACCTTGTCCAAAGTGGTATCCGAAATATAATTATGTTGATCCTTAAAAACATCGTGTACAACCCTCCGCCACCAATTTTGCCATCCAATGCCTGTATGTTTACCATATATAGGATGCTCTATACTGAGCCTGTGAAAGCTACTTTTGAAACTTCGCGCCAATTTCCGTTGATCGATCAGTAGGCCATGTTGACGTCCAATTTCGGCGTAATACTTCAGTTGCGTCATCAGCAGCGTACCAGTGACATCGAATGTCACCAGTCGTGGTCGAATGTATTTAATCATCGTTAAAGTCTATCTGTAAATAGTGATACATGATATGCAAAACACTATTTTAGAAAAAACTTTACTTTCGTATCGTTAGCAGTTGGTATTGTTACACAGTGTTTCCACTTCTTAGCGCGAAAAGAAATAGGGGAGACCCTTTAGCCACTGTTACACTCCTCCTTAACGACTTGCTATGGAGCCTGCTTGGAATGTCCTAGCGGTGGATCGGAGACCTCACCATTGTAAACAGATTTATGTAGCTATTCATTAATATTATTTAATCTCACCACTAGCCGGCAAATTCCGTCCCTCCCCTCCTCATCCATCATTCGATACACATTCCAAGCAAATTCCGTAACATCACTTGTTCTACTGATGGCATTGCGTGACTTGAGACGACAGCATCTAAACTCAAAAAAGAAAACCTAACACGAATCAATACATACAGTGTTCTGTATTTGAATGAAAATACAAAAATTAATTATTACATCGTTGTACGATACATATTTCCTGTTCTCTACTTTCGCATCAACTAAAAGAGATGTACTGGCCGTCCACTAGAAAATAGCATAAATGTGACCTCACTTTTAGGTGTAGTTCATAATCTAGTAGATACATTAGATATCAGGTGACGGAGGATAAATCTCTACAAGCTTTTCGATACCATCTACTCATAAACGAAGTATTCATACATACGTATGTGTGGTACATACTTGGAAATTCGAATTACCTCTCTAAGATAGCTGCTCCCACGTACTGATGTTGCCATCTAGCGGCTCCGCTCATTGGACGACGCCTGACAAGTACCTACCAATATGGCGGCGACCTTATCCGTTAGAAACGTTTAAACTTCGTCAACTTTTGCACATGTATAACTTTTAAACCAATAAATTTTTAACTTCAAAACTTACACGTTTGGGGAATTCTTCTGAAAATCTACGGTATTATACAAAAATAAAATCAAAAATTTTAGTTCAAAGTTTAGCCGCGTTTTTTAGCATGTTGTGTGTGAAAGAATTCATGCACCGGACAATACCGTCAATGTTAATTGACTCGTTGACTCAGTCGCACTTAAAATGTTCGTATACTTTCATGCAATGATGTGATTGCTATGATAACGATTTCTTATCTCTTGCTTGATGCATTTTATATTGTTCTTCGTATAGTCTTATCGTGTTCGATGAGTGCTAATAGAACTACGTATGTCAAAATAAACGACGTTTTCTTATAGGTATAAATGATGAATCTGCATAGAATACATGCCTGGATACATACATAAATATCCACATAACCGCATCATTT
This sequence comes from Augochlora pura, assembly GCF_028453695.1. NCBI lineage: Eukaryota > Metazoa > Arthropoda > Insecta > Hymenoptera > Halictidae > Augochlora > Augochlora pura. Next base: position 34,684,674 of record NC_135781.1, read on the forward strand.
CGCTCGCGTGTCGCTACAATCGCCAGCCAGTTATTTTGTTCTTTCACTCCAAATTGCTCCAGAACTCTCAGATATTGTCATACGACTTTCTTCCAGGAAAGAAGTGGGAGAATTCTGTATCCAACACAAATGGGATTGGATGATGTCAATGGATTTTCATTGGCAATCCATTAGAATCATCTAATCTCATTTGCGAGGTCACCTCTCCACCACTTTGAGCAGATTCTATCACATGAATGGACACACTGGAGTTTTAAAATAATGAAGTAATTTCCACTGACTTCTACTACTTGATAGAATTTCTATTAAACAATACTTTTCTCCAAGTCTACATAATACAGCACCTGTTGTGATTCATTTGCAGTTACGCTAAAGTCTCGAAACACTATACCGCGCACCGTCCCTTCAGCTTCAATTTTATTTTAAAGAATAAGAAGAAATGACGCATAAGGAGGGTATGGCACGACCGTTGACACTGCTGAAATCGCAACGTAGTAACGTCACGCCTTTAGCGAATGATACTTTATTTACGTCAGAATCAACGCAGCTCGATGACATTCGGCAGATAGCTGCGCAAGGGAGTTGTAGCATTTGCAGTAGTAACTTAGTAAATCACCGACCAACAAAATCATTAAGCGTTATAAATCACGGATAAGGACTACCAAATAGTATTCGGTTTCTCTTTGATATCATCCGATATCGGAAACTGCATGAAATTGCGGTTTGAATAGTGGATGACTGTTTGGCTCGTGGTAGAGCGGTTCACATGCGCAATGCTAAAAATTATACGTCTTTTACTTATTGATGTTTCGCTATAAAAAAAATCGTACACGTATATTTTCACTATCGATTACATATCGTATATGATAAAAACTCATTATTTTCAATTGCTTTTATGTAACGAATATTTCAAATAAAATTCATAAATAACAGAACAAGTAAAGAGTGATATCTCAAACGATTTCGTATATGTATAATATTTTAATCAATGTTTAACAATTGGAATAAGTACATAATACTTTTTCGCAGTTTGATCACGGCGCAATATTTAAAAATGTTAATTCGCTATGCATTGTCCAGAAGACTATGTATTTGTAGGTATGTATTTAAAAGACTACATGTATGTATAATACAGAATGTGCAGTACATCGTAGTACAGGTGAGGTGAAGGAGATTCTTTTACCATTTCATCTTACTTGGAGCCGTAGCATCTCCTACATTTGATTCGCACCACCAACGATTCATACCTCAGCTTGTACATACATATTATTTTGTACATACAATATGATATAAAAGACTCTTATGTACAATTATACGTATAATACGTGTAATCGTGTAAAGATATAAATTACAAAATCTAATTATTAAGAAATATCCCAAATATAGTAGCATACAAGAATGCTATGCCGGGTGCATGTTGCTCAGTTGATTCTTAATTGGGCGGCAAATGGATTGATCAGTATGCATATACATATAGTAATTTCTTTCAAATCGCCCCTCAGCTTATAAGAAAAAATGGATAACTCGGGAAGTGGTTCCAATAATCGTATCTCTTTTTCTAAAATTGTCCACTTTTGCTTAAAAACTGTGGGACAATGTGAGAAAAATTACTGTATATCGGAGCGGTCTGTATAATAATACGCGTAGCAAATTTAAGATCTTATTTTACCTGTAGCAATATTGCTGCGTTACTGTAACGACCGAAGAGAAAAAATATGAAGTATCACCTATCTTAGTTATTGCGTATGTACAAAAACGACGTCCGTCACTTCAATGATACTATTTCGATCGGTAGCAGGTTTCAATATTAATTTGAATTTTCATTAATGAAGAATCACATGTCATTATCCTCTTAAAAAATATAATTATTCATCCGGTAGAGCAGGGTTTCTCAAATTGCCTGATACCGAGTTCTTTTGACAACGTTACCTTCAATAATTTTGTTTATCCATAATTTTCTGATTTTTCTTTTATTACGATTAATTGAGTTTAGGATACAAGGAATTTTTACAAAAAATGTCCATTATGGGATTATTATATTTATGCACATACATATATGCATTTATGTACATACATATATATATAAATTTTTTGTGTAAGCATTTTGCACTTTCATCGGTCCATGATTAAAAACGAGTACTATAATGCAATCACTCGAAAATATTCAGTATTCTTATTCAACCCTCCAAATGTATATTTATATCAATTCTTTTAAGGAAATGCATTCCGATCATCTTAACATTTTTAATTGCACTTTCATTACTTTTCTTCTTTTAGACATTTCATGAGAAGATTCTTCGAACCTTTGCGATACCGAGCGTTGCTTATCAATCTACATACAAAAAAAAACATAGAGGGTTAAACTATTTCCTACTCGATTACGTACCGGAGATCATCAATATTTAAATGCAAAATGCTTCGTGCCAATGATTTAAATAATTTCATAATCATACACAGTTTTTATAAATCTCTTAGGGATTTCCATGCTTTCGAGTAAGAATTAAAACTGAGAATCCCCGCAATAGCGAATTCTCGATTACAATCGTTCATCAACTGTACCTTCACAGACAGTCATACTGACTAATCATCACAGCAGAACAGCAACGACATGATTGTAGACTTTGTCTCTGTAAATTTGTTTAAACTGAGAAATTGTAAAACAAGAAATGTACCTTAATAAGAAGAAGACGAAAAAAAGAGAGATTATTGCGCATCCCCTAAATAGATCTATGTATACATATAATATACATATATATATTCACGTTATCGTTTATTTATCTATCAAAATTTGGTATCTCACAGACTTCTTTTATACGTGTGTATATATAGATGTACATATATTCATTTTGCCTTTATTTCTTTTCATTCTCAATATAGTGTAAATCCATTGAGTCGCAATTGGTGTGTTAATTAATCTATCTCTTTTTTTTCTTATAAAAAACGGTTCGACAATATATTCAATGTGTGTATATAGTCTACGAAATCGAATTGAAATAAAAAAGTCGATCGGTTAGAAATAGTTCTATTCATACGCTATGTAATATTGGTGATAGTATTATCTATCTTCGATTTATACGAGTCGTAAGTGTGTATCGTTCTGTTACAAAGTTGTAGTTAACTTGATAGTAGCATGTTCCGTTCAAAGTAGTGGAACTACCATCTCACCGGATATCATTGAATCTGTTGGATTATCGATCAATCCTAATACTTCCACGATTATTGTACAATCATTGGAATTGGTGCGTAGAATCTACATTAACGTAATATATATATATATATATATATATATGCGTGTGTGTACAAATATTTATACCATACAATATAATAATCATTGCTATAACGAGATATATTTGTTGCGGCAGTCGTCGTTCCTTATTATTATAATTTCATTAACATACGCAAGAAATGGTACAATATCCTTGCTTATCTGTAGTAGTTGTAAATAAAAGTTATCTACGAAATACATCAATCAGTCTCTCAATCATTATCTAAATATTGATGTAAAAGTATCCATTCTTCTCTCAGCTGTTTGTGGCAGCGCATCGTACGCTGGACGTTAAACTGTCCCACCGTGTTTATAGTTGGAACAAAATCAATTGGACACTAAACGATGCTCGAAAAGCCGTCCTCAGATATTATAGTAGAATATCGCAGAATAGTGATAGTCTAGTCTAAAGTAACCGACTGAATTTGATCCAATTATAAATATAAACGAGCAATCGAATCCTCTCTTTAAAAAATGTCTATGCACGTTATATGACATATACGTATGTTTAATAATAACCATGTTATGTATATCATACGAATATTTACACACGTCTTTCCTATGCCACAAAATTGTATCATTCCTTTCATATGTCTGTCTCTTTCGGTTTCCGAATTAGAAAGATCTATAGTAGGACACATTCAAGTTTTCTTATCCTCGAAATACTAAATAAAGAAAATTAATGAAAAAAAGGAACAAAGATCGTTGTTAGGAAATAAGTTTTTGTAAATATACACAATAGATGCACAAGAGAATCGTGTACAATTACGAGCCGAACCGAATGTTGCAACCACAGGGTTCTTTTCTTCGTACATGTATACAACGTAAATGCAATTATAAATTATCATGTCGTGATAAATACTTAAAATTACAGGATGTACATAATCACTGTGGAAAAAGAAAACGCCCTTGACTTACTGCTAGACAGACATAGCGAATAGTACGTGTCCCGGTATTTTCAATCTACTTTTGCCTATGTCGCTCATGATCTCTTAAAATCTCAAATATAAAAAGATTTGACGTAGAAAAAAAATTGCAGTTCACTCTTGGAAAAAGTCGTTCGTACGTTTCGTTTTTCTTTCTTTCTTTCATTCTGTTGTCATTGCAAAATATTCAATATCGGAATCTGCCAGGTCACTGTAGTAAAATACTTGCACCACATTTTCCACTACCTAGATTTCTTTTCATCGCTATCTCTCTCTTTCTCCCACTCATTCTCTAAATCAGTCAGTTCCATTCTAGTCTTCGCAAATATTGAAAGTCGCACGGATTTTGAAAAATCACATTCATCGATATCATAGACTATACACACGAATATGTATACATATACATTAATTTTTTCATATTCTGAGCTCCTTACGATACTTTGCACCGCGTATTCCGAAATCCGTGTTTAGTAATTTTAGTAGTGAACTTACGCGCGTCTACCAAAATGTATATAAAAGTCAGCAAAACGTGTCAATTTTTCTCTGCGATTTGATTCATTTTTCATTCCGTTATAAAAATTCTCGCTGCTGAGGACAGGAAAAAATTGACACATCGTGAACGTGTACAAGTTTCAAAATGCTGTGCATCGGATGGACCACGCGTGATGTTTGTTTTTAACGCACTGCTTAAGATTTGCAAAATGTTTGTAAGATTTACTGAAAGCTGGAACAGCGAATCGTGAAAGAAGAAAATATTTTCTAATAACTTAGTCGCTGCATTTCTTATCCATGTATCGTTTTAACTGTAATTCATTGCAATGAGAACTGTTTGGGAAGACGACTAAAGCAGAAGAAAAATTTTAAGTACATATGTATTTCAATAGATCTCACAAACTGTGTGACTGAAAATTGTATTTTCTTCCTATTTTTCTACGAATCAAGATAAAGATTAAGTATTTCAGAATTACAATAAATTCTATCCAATTGTTTCTCGGCTTGTAAACAAGAATGGGCAAGTTATGCATTTTTGTTGACAAGTTGAGGAACAACTGGAGAAAATTTATTGTATTCCTACATATTTTCGTAGAAAAAACAATTCAAGTTGTACACGATAGCAATGCACACGAACTGTAATCATGTTATTTTATTTAAACAGTTTTGTTTTTTTCAAGGACGTGTAACATATTGGAAATGACACATGTTCTTCCTTAACTTTAATGTAACATCCCAATACCTATAGAAGATAATTTGATGTTTGTCCACAGCTATTCGCATTATCCATAAATATTATTTTCATAGCTGCACATACAATATATTCATTTATAATCTTTCTATCGATAAAGTTTTAATTTGTCATCATTTTTCTGTTTTAAAAACACACACAATTATTTGTATTCTTTATCTATCACGCAATCATGTTACTTTGAATATGAGACCATTTTATTTATATATATGTATATATATATGTATATATATACACATATATATACATATCTATAATTATATATATATATATATTCATGTACAAAATTTCCTTACGCACACTTATGAATGTTTCTAGTGCCTAATCAATCTGTGGGCACCATTTATATATTTCTCAAGTTACAGTAATTTCTTCCACGATGTCCCACAGCTTGAGAACGATAGACAACTACTTCAGAACAGGGAATTCGATTATTCGAGCTCTAGGGGCTCGTCTTCATAATTAATGATTATCAACAACTATAGAAACGAGCCACGAATCTCGAATAACTCTACCTTCTTTTCCCAAGTCGATTATTTTCGTTTCCAAGCTATGAAACGAGTAATGGAGGAATTACTGTACATATTATAACTCAAGAACTAGACTAATATCCATACTAATTGAAAATAAATAATTCCTCGAATATTGCCAGCAGATTGACCTGGAATCGAACGCGAGCACGTTCTTCTTCCCTGGCAGTGCTACAGAACGTTTATTTCATAAAAAGCAAAGATTAATTTGTATAAAAATATATATAAATTTACGTAGAAAAAGAATATTATATATTGCAAGTAAATAAACTTACAAAATAAATAAGTTAAACAAGTATTTCTTATTTTTTCCGTTCAAAGGAAGGATCATAGACTAGATATAAAGATTATTTAAAAAATTATATTAGTTATGTGCTGAACGAGTATATTATAGAAATCTTAATTGTAATTTGAGCGTCTCGAGTAGCAAGATTCATTATATTTCTGACTGTTAATAAAAGATCAATCTTACACAATAGTGCTAAACATATGGCTTGTTCATCTATGATCCGACCTTAATTCTTAACATATATTAATTATTATAAATCATAACGTGCCAGTTACAACAAAAACCATAGATATTAATATTCACAGTAAAGAGATCATAAAGTCTCCTAGGCAAAGAAATGTACAATTGAAATTTGTCAAAGGACAAGGTGGTCGACATTGTCCTTGGACAAATTATAGTTTCGATGTTTGATTTCATATGAAAAACTGTTATCGTTTCCTTGTTACGTAACGATTGTCAATCAGCTTAAGCCAGATGGGCAACAAACACAGTACTCTAAAACGTAATCGAACTTTTTCTGTCAGACAGGAGTTCATTGTGAAGATTGCCAATATCCCAGAAGTAGATTACTCTTAAATTTTTTTTATTATTATTACTCTTAGTTTGCTTCCTTTAAACACTAAATTTTCTTGTTTCAATTCCGCAGACTAATATAACACTTTCGTAAAAATTTGCATTATCGCCCAAATGATTTGTAGTTGCTATAAAATAATGTCTATCTCTCTCGTATCTTTGGCGTTATCGTTAAAATTATGTTAACTGTACGTTTACAATTGTTATGGATGTTATCTTTTAATAGGATCGAGTTTATATCTTGCTTCAGGTGCATCTTATATGTAATATAGTCTTAAAAAACTTGTTTGTTGCGATTACTCCTGGGTTCCACCACAAAAACTACTTCGCATTTTCAAATTTGGATAATATTTGTGCGTGTGTCGTTCAAATGTTGATCGTGAAATGAAACGAAGAAAACATATTTGACAAATCTGAATAATCCAATGATCACAGTTAATCGGTTTCCAACAGGTACTTTTATGTGCTTTTGTTCGGTCGTGTGCCCATCTCTGAAAACTAGGAACTAACAGTTTTCACTTATTTACCATTATTATACTTATTTCCATAGGTCAATAATCTGCTGTTCATTGATTTCTTTTTTACATTAATTATACAATAACCCTGAAATATTATAACAAATTTTACTGGTCCAGTTTGCCAATCTGATTGCCTTATTCTCGTTCAATTTCACTCTCTAGTAATACTGCCTAAATATATCATCATATTGATATGATGCTATTCAACAGACTTCGTTTAGTTTATTATAAAGTTACCCTTCGTATTATTGCTATTAATGGGTCAGGATTTACAGTACCCGAACACATTCGTTCCTTAAGTTGAATTACTTATTTTTAACGTCATGGACCTTTGCATGAATCATATTTATCAAATGCATCTGGTACAATGTAGCTATCGTGACCCTAAGTGAACTCGTTATTTTTTTTTCTCTTAATTTTTGGACCCAAATGTTTGAAACATGATTGGCATCTTGGAACTTCTATACATATATTCACATTTATGATTGCAATTTTATGTAAAGCCCAGAAAACGAAAAGCTATGGATAAGAAACCCTTTTTACACTCGCACGTTTACTTCGGCTAATGCTTAGAAATAAAGATACCATAAACTGCCAGTTGCTGAATAATAACCTTATACCTCATATTAGATTACAATGTCATCACAGTATTTTGATGTACGTAGCTAATCATTACACTTAGAAAGTAATTGAAAACTCTCTGCATGCTGGGAAACAGTTTGCAAGGAGTTCACAATTGTATATATATATTATATATGCGTGGCAGTTTATAGGTACTTTTTTATCTATGCTACAAACAGCATTCCAGTAGAAACATCGTGCTCTTTTTCAACTGTCCTCTCGTAAGAATCATCTAATAGGCATGGAACGTACTTCAAGAGCTCGCTCATGAAGACAATACAATATGTAATTTTATGTATGTATATATATGTATATGTATATATATATATATTTTTTTTTTTCTTTAACAACCAACGATCGAGGATACATATCCGGCGTAACCTTTCCTAAGAGCACTATATGTCTACTGTACACTATAACAGTTTTTCTAATCACAAGAATTCACTTTCCCATCATTCATAACGTCATAAACTCTCTGTGCTCGATACGACAAAACTTAAACACTCTCATCCAGAGCCTTTCTAATCTGGGATAGTAAATGGTAGCATATTTAACACACAATTTTGTATCATAGCATACGTCTATGTGTAAGAAAAATAATAAATTAAAACTCTATGAGAGACTGACATTAATTAGAGACTGATTGCCTTGAGGAGGCTGCGTGCATGGCAAAATCGACGAGCGGATTACTTGGGACGGTAACAATGGAGTGTGAAGTACTACTGCTTAAAGTAACATTGGTAGAAGAAACTAAAGACAATGGCTTACAGGACAATTGATCAATCTGCTTAATAGGTACCAATTTGATTGGCACATCTGTTTTTAACCTGACAGCTTCCGATACTGGTATAGCTTTTAGTTGAACACTTTTCAACGGTTGTATCTTGACCGCTGATTTTACAGTAGCACTCGTACTTTGTATAATTTTAGTAATCTTACTTTCACCAACTCCTTGATTAGAAGATTCATCGTAGCCAGAATCTGATGACGAGTCACTAAACGTCTTACTTGTCTGCTTAGAGACAGTAGTCTCTGTACCAGACTCTACACTATGGGCAGGACTAGCAGACGCGGAACTGTGGACAGGACTGGCTGATGCAGAACTATGCACAGGACTGCAACTTAATGCATTTGTTTGTTGTTGTCGTTGTTGTCTAGCTATACAACCGATACAAGGTTTTATTAATGAAGGATCCACTATTACTTCCCCATATGGACCTTTGAATATTGTTCCACAACAAATTACCTCCCTAAAATTAAAAAAAGAATGTATACTATATTTAGAACAATGAATCTAAATGTACGAGTTGTCGAATTAATACAAGTTAGTTAATTAATTAAATTACCTTTTGAAATACGACAAATCGATAAATCCATTAACAGTTAAATCATCCTTTGATTCGGAAATATCCTGCATATCTAATTGTTTTTCAGTCACTGGAATATCATCGCTACCTACGGGACTACCTGCGCGACTGGAGCTTTTACTGCCATTTCCATTTAAATAGTCTTCTGTAACAAAACATTCGAAATTATGCAATGTAAACTTGTTAGTCTTTTTCTTCGCAGTTAAAATTTATTTCACTACAAATGAAGTAAAACGTTTGTTGAATTAAGAAATAAATCTGATATTTATTAAAAAATACGTTTTATTTTAACACAACAAATTTATTGCAAACCTGTTAAATCATCGCTCATTGCCGGGCTTTGTTCACGATCTCTATCAGTTTTTAAGTAGATATGTTTCTTCTTCATTATCTTTTCAAATTTTTCTGGTATATCTTTTAGTTTCTTTTTATTTTTTGATTTAAATTTCGTTAACGATTTTATGCCAGGTCCTGCACGTGCATCGACAACCTGTAGAAAATAAAAATTTCATTCATAAATAAGGCTGTGCTTAGAGAGGAAAGTCATTGAATAATAGCAGTTCTATCAGAACTTACGTGTCTCCAGTTGCGATTACTTCCTGCTGGTAATTTCTTCCATCTTTTCACTAAAAGTACACATGCATTACAAATTTCACCGGTGCGCCTTTCCTCCAGTTGGAAACATTCCATAAAATCATCCTCGTATTTTTTACTGTCTGTGAATCGTGAGCTGTATGAACAGAAGATTTTTTTCTTTCATTTTTTTATACTTAAAAGAACAATCTATTACGTCATTATTGAAAATTATTTCATAGCTGACCTGCTAGACTTGGCTTTACAAATGCAACACCCAGTACTAGATCGATAGACCTTTGGCTTGTGAAAACTAAACATTTTGCAAGTTATTTTGACGCTGCTCCTGCAAAAGCAAAAATCATTAAATGATATTTTCAATGTCGGTACAAGGTGTCTGATTAAAATTTTGTATAAAATCTTACATAAAAAAAGTATATCACATGACAAGAAATTCATAATAAAACCAATAAAAGTTTATTCCAACTGAATTCACTCCAATACCATTGAGAATTTACGATCGATCTACATTTATAATTGTAATTAATTACCTACAAAGAAGAATTGCATATAGGTACAAGGATATAAAAGAAACGTTTAACCGTATGTGAAGAACGCGTCCTGAAAATAATGTACCTTTATTGAATACAGCATTTTCGATGATCGTGTGACCGTAGTCGAAATTAGCTTCGTTCTGTCCGTACGGTATAAAATCGTGTATAAAATTCATTCGCGACAATTTCTCACGACGAAAAAATCGTAGATCGTCACCACCTTTACAATACTTGTTTACATCGATTCGTTGCCAGTTCAGTAACTAACACCGCGATTTCGGCTTGACAGTGTATACGTGCAAGACGCTACGCGCCGTGACACACGCATTGCTACTAGGGGGCGTCCATAATCTCACGGATCCCCACTTATATTACACGATAAAACTGCAAAGAAAAACAATATGCTGAAGGAAATCGACACTTCACCTAAATGTTTATTTCTACAAAGAACCTCTTTAAAAACTCGGTGACTGGCAATATTATATTACATGTTGTGCCTACTTGTGTCATTCACATTAATGTTAAACCTATGTAATACATTGAACAATTAGATCACACTTCTTTTTAAATTCAAGTACCCCTTTCTCCAGAACGTTATTAATGCTTTTCATTCAGATCAAACTTTTTTACGATACAACGTATTAATTATTTTAATGATATTTTTAGTACATACAGAGACATTTCATGCCTGTAAACATTGATTTCATGTGTGCGAATATCCTACATGTGTACGTATCAACTGCAACGAGCTCCATAATACTATACAATGTACGAGAGAACTTCGAGTAACAATTTATCAATAAATAAATACATGAAAGAAGAAATCATGATAATGTTAGCAAGATAAAATGATGCTGAATTTCAAATGAAGAGAAATAATGGAAAATTACGTTGTCTGTTACAATAAGAATCTAAAAATAGTGAAGCGTGAAACCACAACAAAATGCAATAATACACGACCGATATAACGAAGCATCGGATTTCGTGAAATGTTCCCTCTTTGATTAATTTTTAGAACGATCATTATGCCGTGCCCAGGCAACAAGAGCGTGTAAGAATATACACGTTAACTTATGTCTGTTGTACGATAAATATTTAAATATGTACCTTGAGCGATATCGGAATACTTCTGAAGTGTCATCGAAACATAGAAACATCTGCGTTGTTTTCCCAACCCCGTTTTCAAAAACGCTGGCCAAGTCTGCCGCGGCTCACGTTTTACGAAAAATCAAGCGAATTTTTTATGTTCCTCGTAATTATTCGCTTTTCGATGTCTATTGCAATTATAAGATTATAAAGCAGGTCAATGGCGTCACAGAATGAATCGTTTACCATGGCGAATGTGAATTTGAAATCAAGAAGGGCGTGTTTGACTTCGATAAGTTCGTTGGTCGCTAAGAGGAGTATATATGTATACGCGCACGAGACGGTTATTCGTTCGAGATACACATGTTGGAGTAGGTGCAACGCGCGGAGGCAAACCAGTTTTCCTTCGATATTCCGAATTTACTCCGTATAGTACCCCATCCGTCCTTGTCTTTCTCAAGGATGATTTTATCCAGGAGCGTAACAGCATTTCCAATGATTCGAACGTATCGCTAATGTCGTGTACGCGGTTGCACTAACGTGTTCCTTGCATATCGAATAAATGGTTCCCCCCTCGATTGTAGCTTGGTTAGCAACCGTAGTTTTAGATTATTAGTTATGAAAACACGTGACTTTTCTTCCATAAACTTATAAGGAAGAAAATGCGAACCACCAATTAATACGTGTGTATCGGCAATAATTTATATACTACCAAACGAATGTATGTTGGGAACGAGTAGGCTAATTTTCCAGTAAGGATGAGTGCAATTTCGATCCTTGCGTCACGAGCATGCACAGCCCTGCATATTAACGTCTTTCTTGGTCTCGGCGACGCACACGACATATTTTTTTCTGCGATTCTGGGAGTGGCGCCATCGGTAGTTGAAACCACAAAGCAAGAATGTTGCAACGCACCTATACGCGAAAAAATGTAAATGTGCTTTCGCCTCGTTGCAGTCGATGAGCATGGTGTGAGGGGGAAGGCAGACGATGTAAGGCGCAGTGTAAGGGACATCAGACAACAGGACGGGAGGGGGAGAGGGAATATAGCGATGTTGCCACGTGGTTTGTTGATCGGTTGCTTCTTCATCCCGATACGACTCGGATCTCTGACCCCACTGCGCGGACATTGAATAGTATTTCGTATTTTCTTGACACAAGTGCACAGTTGTTTCCGTATCAATCAAATAAAAAACACTAAAAATATGCCAACCAATTAATAAAAAGCCCGTTGCAATCTCAAAGTCGTTTTATGCATTGTACATTTCGAGTTATAGATTGTTGATGCTCGCATAATTTTAATCTGTTTATCATTTTCTAAAGATTAATACTATCATATAATATACGCACGTTCGTGAGAAGATAAAAAGATCGAGGTAGCATCGAAAGAGCATCGTTGAGATGTTTTTAAACCATGATTTTCTTACCTTGAATCATAAATAAAAATGAAACTCTCATTTTAAGGGAAGAACGAACAAACCAAAATTGCATCGAGCCAAAACGATGTGTCCCTGACATGATAACTCGGTAGTTCAACTTTCCTTCTCACTTTTACAGTTGCTCTGCCGTTTTAAAAATAGAAGACAGTACAACCCCCCCATGTAAATACGTGTCACTCGATTCCACGAATTGTTCAACAGATTACCGTGTTGGCCAAGTAACTATTTATCTATTAAATAAACAATTAGCACGATTAGGACCGGTAATGTCAGGTTAATTTCGAACTGAGAGACTTCGTTTTCATTCGGGCGATGTTTAACGATGTCGCAAGTATCTGATCGAGATGACCTACATTATGATAAAACTGGTTCCAGTATTTTGGTTGAAATAAAAATATCCAGACATATTTCTTTACCATTGTGATAAACAACCTCGAAAAACGATTCCCTATTTTTAGAAGTGAAATTTAAATGTCATGAACAGCGTTAACAGACAATTAAAACCAATTTCAAGCACGATTAAATAATTTCGTCGTCTCGTAGCAATAAATGTCGCATAATATTTCTATACTCTGTTGTGGCTGGTAACAGGTTTGTAATGACAACGAATCTCAATGTTTAAAAGTTCACCATTGACATTAGAGCAATTGTCATAGATCTCAAAAACAGTATTCAATTTGAATGTTCAAGCTGAAAGATCAGTATTTAAATAAGAAAATTTTTTGGAAAAATCTCTCGAGTTCTTTTTATTTAGCTCGAGGCAAAAAGCCTATCATTTTTGTAGAAGATATACATGTAAGAACTCGAGGCTCCCTTTTCGAAACACGTTGGGCTCCTACCGAAGATCATCGGTGACAACAAGACGTGTGCCATTTTCACGAACAGGGACAAAAAAAGAAATCTACGGACAAACGTGGTGCACCAAACGAAGGACGTGCGCGAGCAGGAGACCGACATGGCGCGTGGCACAGTACGGTCGCCGCCATGGTCGGCTCTTTCCCTTCCCTCCGTCCTAACCAACCCCGTCGCGATCAACTGGCAGTATGTTGATCGAAAGATCGGATAAATGTAACATTAATGTTGATCGATTGTCCAAAAATTATTCGAGCAATCCCTCTTGAATAATCTATGTGACAATAAAGACTGACACGAACCTTGAGCGAACAATAAGGAGAAAAGTCAGCGACACGATACCCGCCACAAGCGGGCACGCCATGACAGATGATACGGCACGCACAAACAAACAAGTCCACTTGCCAAGTGGAACACCACGCAAGTAAAAACGCGGGAATTATCCATCCCGATCGACGAATAATACGCAACAAATGAGTGGTTATTACGATGATCCACGAACGATCTTTCCTGTGGATTATTCAATGTCCTGTCAATGCAACGACCAATGCCGACAATGAAAAATCCGTGAAGGTACGCGGTACCTACGACAATCAAGTGAAAGTTTCTTGTCGCACTTGACATAAACTACGAAAATTTTAGCGACTGCAGTGGCATGTAGCAACGATTGATCTAGAGAACAACCAATGAACCGGACGAATCGAGAAATAAATGTCAAATGTATTAGCGATAATACAACAGTAGCCTGGCAGATTTTCGTCATAGTGCCGAAGACGCTGACATCTCGGAACATATTTATTCAGAACACGTGAGTAATTTCGCATGACAATCTGCGAAGTTACTGACAACGCGTCACGTTATCAATATATCGAATTTTTGCGACACGTGCTCTCGAAATTCACATTAAGATGTTAAGATTAATGACAGAAGAATCGCTTACCTTTTCAATACAGGTGACGGCCAGATTTGAGAACTCTTTTGCGCAGACTCACGGCGCTGGCTCTCTTCTATACTCTAGTCAAGCGAGCATCTGTAACCATCGAAACAGATATTCTTGTTTTATAATGTTGTTGCATTTCTTGGCTTTCAACGCGCACATTTTCTATACAAATCAATTTTTCTACAACGCATTTCATTTATCACAGCAATATATCGAGTTCAATAAATGTGTAAGTTTATCTTTAATGACGAAAATTTGACTTCCGGTGAAGGATTTGATTTTTGTCGGTCATCAGTTCGATAGTTTACCACCAGGGTACCGAGTCAGTAAAAATTCAATTTTTCAGATACAAATACAATCGAACCAATTCTCTTTATCGAAATTTACCTTGTAAATCTATAAGCAAACGACAATGTTTATGGAATTTATAGGAAAATTTCTTCTGTCAGAATAATCGAAAGATTATTGCGGCAGCTTGGTAACAGAGAATGTAGCGCCATCTTCGCGAGTAACGAACGTAGTAAAAAAATGCCAAAATACAGGTTTTTTAAACGCAACACAATGCAACGCATAGAATAAACACTTCGTTTCTTATACAATAGCATAGATGAGGCAATTTAATTCTACCATGTTAATGCATGAAGTTTGAATGAAGAAGATTCCTTATTCCATTAATAATGTGATTCCCCTGCTAAATATTCAGTACAATATTTTGAACTTCATGGCAAGAGTACAACCGATCAAGTATTCCTGATTTGCCATCTATCGGTGATACATTTGAAACACGAAAGTATATTATATATTTTGACGTATGTACAACATGCATACATGCATACATACTTAGATGCATAGATGTTTTTGCCTTTTGTTTGCTCAGTGGTCATTGAAATGAAAACAGCTGATTGTTTCGTTTTAACCTTATTCGGCAGAAATAAAAAACCAAGTACGTTCTGTGACAAATCTGTGACAACTTCAATTTGTTCTATTATTTGCTAAATATAGGAATTAGTTGTAAATTATGGCCAATTCAATCAGCACCACTGGTAACGATTATAATTTTAAAGTGGTTTTGCTTGGGGAAGGATGCGTCGGAAAAACTTCTGTTGCATTGCGATACGTTGAAGATACATTCAATGCTAAACATCTCAGCACACTACAGGTTACAAATAATATTTTCTACTATTGTTTCATGTTTCTGCCTTTGCCTACGCTTTAAATCTATTCGACATATACTTGTCAAATGTACTTTGACGTATCGCAATTATTAACTTCCAGGCCTCTTTTTTAAATAAGAAATTAACTATAAATGGGAAGAAGGTAAATTTGGCAATATGGGATACAGCAGGTCAAGAAAAGTTTCACGCGCTTGGACCAATTTATTATAGAATGTCTAATGGTGCCATTTTAGTTTACGATATCACAGATGAAGATACCTTTCAAAAGGTATGTTCTAAGGGAACAAATATTTTTCCATGTTTTAATTGTTGTCTATTTTGCAGGTAAAGAATTGGGTTAAAGAGCTGAAAAAAATGTTAGGTAGTGAAATCTCTTTAGCAATTGCAGGAAATAAAATGGACTTAGAAAAAGATAGGAGTGTTGCTATAGAAGAAGCTGAAGAGTAAGTTTTTCTTCTGTATTAAAAATTACTGTAACTTAACATGTGCATTTGATAAGTATACAATGATAATGCAAAATTTGTGTGATATTAGATATGCAAAGCAAGTAGGAGCTATGCATTTTCACACTTCTGCAAAATTAAATCAAAATATCAAAGAAATGTTTTTGGAATTGACAAGACGAATGATACAACACGCTGATGAGGTTGAGCAAAAATCAACGCTAACAAGGACAAGTAGTACACGACGCAATGTTGTTGTAGTAGAAGATGAAGCTGAAGAAACAGAACCAGTTAAGAGTTCCTGTTGTGGTGGCTCTTCACAAGCATCTTAATTTTAGATGATTGTCTTGTGATGATTTTTAATTCTAATCATGTTCTATGTATATATAAACAATGTAATTGTTTTGCCGGCTTCTCTAATATTTTTTTCATATTTTTTTGATAGTCTTATAAAATGATCATATCATGATTACAAGTTACCTTAATCAATTTTTCAAATTGCATTATTACAATGCAGAATGATGTATTATGATATGAGGTTTGTACAGATTTAATTATGCTTTTTGTTTATGTTTTGTACTGTAAGCGAATCGAAAATGTAATCATTTTTGTTAATATTATTTAATGCCACTTAACAAACGGATAATAGGATAATGGAAGTTGAATAATATTGCAATACTAAAAAAATTCAGTGTTCTTATAGCATGAACAAACAATTTTCAAGATTTTGTATCTACAGTGATTGAATATTTACTGTAAACCCTATAAATTTAGAATCTTTTATACATATTTACACAAGTACAGTTTTATTTGAAATATTTCTTATAAACGTTAGAAGATCTTTTATTAGCGTAATAATTATATATACATTAAAATATATGGAATGAGTCACCAAACATTTTCATTTAAAATAGCTCTGTTGTTTTTGATGATATGGGGAAATATGTGAGCAAAGGATATTTGCTTTACACATTCTCTTGTATCATTAAAAACAATAGAGTTAGTTTAAGGAGAAAATTGTAGATGATTCACTCTGTACATATATAGGATATTAGAGTCAGTTACTGGAGAATGACCAATTACTATGCCTTTGATTTGTTTTTGGATATAATTAATTTTATATTTATCAAATAAGGCATATTAAATTTTTGTATTAAAAAATAAACAAAGTAAAAGAATACAAAAATATAGTATGTCTTATCCAATAAATGTTAAATTAACTATGTTCGATAATAAACCAAAGGCGCAGCTATTGGTTATCAGACAGTATCCAATTCCATTACCCTGTATATACATATATATATATATACACAAATATCAGTTTTAACCATGTACATATTAATATTGCTAATATGTTATTGTACAAAGTCTATAAAGGCAGTGACTGATAAGCTATGTATATCATGAAATTTGTAATATTTCAAAATGTAATATTTCATTTCTTTGAATAGAGCGATAAATATAGGTATAAAATGTGATGCCTAATAATAATTTAATTGAGTGTATTATAAGAAATACTGACTATTTTGAAAGTTGATTTTCATGTATTTCAATATTTCATTACATTTAACAGATCCTCAGTTCATTTGTAAACCAAATATATTGTTACTCATGTATATCGTGTAGCTGGAAGATTTATCATAATTACCAGATGTATGTATTTCTGTCATATAAATGTATGTATATTTAAATACCATTGTGTTTTAATAAAAAGTTAATTAACATATACACATGCGTAATATGATGTTATTTCTTGGGAATTTCATTCATAGTTTATTTAATAGAATCATCATTTATATTGTAGTTCACAATTTAGATTAATCTATAATTAGTTACAAATTAAAAGACTGCTGGAAAATATAATTACCTTAATGTAATTACATGCACGGCATTCGTGAGACTAAAGACAAATATTCTATTCTATCACAGGTACATACATGGATTTTAAGATCCACAAATCTATCTACTGTAGCAACATAACAATTTCGCAACGATTCATTATTTTTAAACATAATTTTTATCGATAGTTTCACGTAAATTTATGGATGGACTGTCCATGGCCGTTTGTGAACAAGTAATTGATTTGGAACATTGGAAAAGTGATAAGAAATGATTAATTGTGTAACATACATTTGATAACATAGTAATTATTCTTAGTTTTTATATAAATAATCATGCTTTATTACAGTAACTTTATTCTACCAATAATTAGAAGGAATGTAATTAAATTGTTTCAGTTCTATACAGGTCTGTCTGGGTTAGTCTCTTTGATAACAAAAAGATTTGTATTAGGCAGTTAGCCTCTATTTTATCCCAGAAACCCATAATGGCAGGACTATTTAAGAAAATATACAAATATACGTATTAAATATGGAAATTATTAGTAAGTCTTTTATCATAAAAAATGATAATAGACGTATTATGCTAAATATTACATTACATAATACCCTGACAATTATTTTTAATCTAATCGTTAATTATAAAATAATAATGAATAACATTTATCTTAGTTTTCATTATTATTTTGAACGAGAAAATAATCATATAGATCATTTTCTTTCAATTTTCATAATCGTTATTTTACAAACTGTAATTGTGTACAAACTTATAGATATATAAGCATGCTAATCACATATACAATATATTTCACTGTATTTATGTGTTAATAAGAAGTTTTATTACAATTTAAACTCTATTTTACGGTGTATTGCAAATTTAAAAAAAAACTCATCGTTTCTCGTATATATCTATAATTAAGAGGTCAATCTTATTTAATTGGACTAAAATTTTATATTACTATCAATTTTGATGAGTATGTACATAATTTCAATACGAAGGATGCCTGCCATATGCTATTGACACTGACTAATTTATTATATTTTGCTTTGGCTATATTATTAAACTATAACAAGGCGTAAATATCAAATAATCGTAATTTCTACAAATCTTGTCATATTCACTCCCTTTATAAGTTATTAATATAGTGCGATCAAGGCATCCTGTACATTGCCATACTTCTGCTTTTCTATTTTTATTATATTGTACTAATCCTAACTTTTACAATTAATTGTTTGAGATTTGCATGAATCTTTGGTATACCATTAATTTCCATGTACGTTCAAACATTTATCGTCTATTATTTAGATCTCTTTATATTATTTCAATAATAAGTATTGTTTATTCGGAAATCATTATACCAATTCATTAAAAAATCTTGTGCAGATTGTATAACTAAGCGCTATTTGTGACATTAGTAGGTATGCAAATATTTCTCTGTATATTCAAATATAAAAATATTTTAATCAACGAAGTACGGATGTTATAATTAAATATGAATATTATACATGATTTGTTATGTTCGTTCTTCAAGTTCTAACAAGTTTGATATGACTTCGAAGAGTTAAAAATGATAAATAAGACTCCATTGTTCTTTTTTTTATACTCTAGGATGAAGATCTCAAATACTTGTCGAACCTTTCATTAAAAACCCTATAAAGTTTTCCTTCGAAGTTAGTTTGTGTTATTTTATACAATATCAAACTTGGCAGCAAAATTTGTAGGATTTCTCTCCTATAACATATATAGTACTAATTTCGTTTCAAATTAGGCCTCCAAAATTTGAGTTCTAGAATCTTTTTAAATAATAAATATTGTATCTTGATGAGTTAATAGAAAATCTATGAATTGGTTAATGGGACCTATTGCTGAGAGTGACATTCCACGGGATGGTGGTGCTCTGACAAGATTTGGACCAAATACCACAGCAAGATTACTGGATGTCATTTTGTTTAAATCACATCTATCCATCACCTGTTGAAACAGTACGTTTTACTACACACTATTATTTATCGTGGAAAAACAAGCGAATATAGTTATTAAAATAACATTATCTTACCCTTGATAAAAATTGTACAATATATTTTAAAAGTTGATAGTTGTCCTCTGGTAGTTTCTCAAGTATTAAAATCTTTACTTTCCTTGGACGTTCATCTTTTGACAGAGCTGAAATAGAAATGTTTTATGTATGCACATAAAATTTCTATAAGCTAGAAACAATGGATAAATATAAGAAATGGACGACATACTCTGAAACTGTGTGATTTCATCGTATAGTTCGTATGTCATTAGTGGTTCATCTAGTTCGCGTAGAAATGCTTTGAGAAGAACTGCTGCTATATGTGGATCTCCATTGAAATCGACAGGTAACCCTTGATTACAACGACTTTGGAGTTGTTTGACTACTGTTACCTTAGCTGATCGTCTAAATATACCTTCTGTTTCTAATGCTGTAGGAATACAATATTTGCAATCATTATTGTACCTTCTTGATAGTATTATGATTATAAATGATTTGATTGTATTACCGTCAGGAGTATCGAGAAATTTAACACACTGCCGTACTATAGGCGGTATAGGATCACCATTGTTGTTTTCTTTTATGAAGAAAAGGCTTGCTCCAAATTGAGTGGTACCAACTGGTGTTGCTACCGTACTCTGAGGTGGACTTGAGGGTAAGTTCTTCTTATTTTTTAACATTAGCTGTTCATTATGTCTGCAAAAAAAGAAAAACATAAACAAGAATTCATCAAAATAAGAAATATGGTTAATCAAACTTTTGTAATTGTAGAAAAGCTGCTTACTCTATTACTTGAGGAGGTATAATAAGCTGATCGAGATTAATATATTGTGCCAGTTCTTCCAAGTAATTAACATACATCATTTTACGACCAAATTTTACACTAAAATAATAAGAATAACAATTAACAATGTTATGGTTGAACAAGCCTAAGACAGTGGATACGGTTTGATATTTAATATTCTAAAATAAAAAAAGCCGTTACCTGATAGCTGGCTTAAAGAGTTGCCATACGATTCTGATAAAATTGGTCGGATGCACTAAATATAAAGCTTTTAAATTCTTTTTATACTTTCTATCAAACGCTTTATATGCTTGCCATAACCAGGATAGTGGTAGTTTATTTTTAGAAGTGAGACCATAATGAAAATAAACAAGGCTGTAGTCTTGTTCCACAAATGTGTCTAAAGTATGGGTAAGATACCTGTTACATGAATAAGTAGATTTCAGATTTTGGTACCATTGAATAACCTCTCAGAACATTGGAATAAAAATAAACAAACCTGAGGAACTTGGCATGATTAAATGCTTCTTTTCCAACAGGAGGTAACTTGCACGCGGATACAACTATTACTTTGCGACCAGCACTATCATCTCCAACCACTTCTACAATACCATATCTCGATATATCGATATAATCTTCTTCATCTGCAAGGTCACCATCCAATGCAGCAAGATCTTCTGCTACTCATCATAAAAATTTATATTCAACAAATAGCTCAATCTTAATTTTCTTTCGAGTGTTTTTACAAAATGGTTACCCAATATAACTTATTTAGATTATCACAAATGTCATATAACTCCCATTGCTGTGCACTGTTATACCATGCAAAGAATAAACTGTACAATGGTCTACATAATTCACCTGCTATGCCCCAAATGCCATGACATTTAGTGGCTACTAACAGAAGATAAAAGGTCACACACCGGATTCGATAACTGGAGCATCTACCAAAGCTTCTTCATAGTTCTCTTCGATCGTCCCATCGCTCACTGGACTCTCCAGATAATTCATCCTGGTACCAGCACCAGTGCTTTCGTCTAAAAGTTGTACAGCTACAAAATGATTACTTTCATTATATCCTATAATAACTATTAAATGTATATTCAACTAACAGAAATAAAGAATTTTCTGGAAATGACAATACATGTAATTTAAATGAATTTAGAATGAGTCGCGTTCGAACCTTAGTCGGTGACGGACGTGTTATAGTTCTCTCCTCGTCTAAGCGTGTAAGTGTATTATTATTGTGCGACCGGTGTGACAGTGAGAGGTCAGTCATCGGTGTCGCGTCCACACATAGACTACCCATGCACAAAATAAGATTCAAATTAATGGAATCAACCTAATTAACCAGGCTAGAATGGAAGATAAAACCTCCTCTTCCCCTCTCTACAAACGGAATGGGTAACGACGAGACAAGCAAAGCGTGCAAGAAACAGTCCGGAAACTGGCATTAACAAATACAAAAAACAAGCAACAATACCAAATTATTGGCTGAAGCAACCAATTACTACATCAAATCGCTGTGGACCGTTAACGCAAAACACAAAAGAAACTGACAACGATCATGACAAGATTATAACATCCTATCATGAGTCCCAAAAATCACCTCCTATTTTCGTAAATGGGGTACAAAACATAACACCACTCAAAAAGCTACTAGATATAATAGCTCAAGATAATTATATTCTAAAAGTTCTAGGTAATAATCAAGTTAAAATCCAACCAAAAAATACAGTGAAATATTTACCCATCATAATTGCATTAAAGGAAAAACAAACAGAGTGTTACACATACCAAAGAAAGCAAGATCGCAACTTTAGAGTAGTCCTTAAAGGAGTCCACCCAACTACAGATATAGACGAAATAAAGGAAGAGCTGAAAGTGAAGGGGCATACTGCAAGAATCGTTTCCAACATAAAACACCCAAAAACGAAACACCAATTGCCGATGTTTTTCGTTGAACTAGAACCTAAAGAAAATAATAAAGATATTTACGAAATTAAAAACCTCTTAAATACAATAGTAAATTTTGAACCCCCATACAAAAAACGTGAGATACCCCAATGTATGAACTGCCAAAATTATGACCACACCAAAAACTATTGCCACAAAAGGCCACGGTGTGTAAAATGTGCTGGGCTGCACTTAACGAAAGATTGCACGTGGAAAGAGAAGAAAGCAGAAGCTAAGTGTTGCAATTGTGAAGGTGCCCACCCAGCTAATTACAAAGGATGCATTGTACGTGAACGATTAGTAAATAAACTATTCCCTGCATTGAGGCAAAAAAAGGAGAACGCATCAGAGGGACAGCAAATACCAGCACCCAATCCTAGACAGCACGATATTACATACGCAGATAAAGTAAAAAGAAACAAACAAGAAATAAATACACAACAAATCGATCAGGACCCAGCTCAGAATAAAGCTCTGCCAATACAGGACCAAAGCAATACAAACAAACTCGAGGATATGATGTCCAGACTAATTGACAGAACTTTTAAAAATAGGAATATGAAATGCTAACGGTTTGGTTCAAAAAAGCCAAGAACTAAAATCATTTCTGGAAATAAATAACATAGATATTATGTACATATCTAAAACACACTTTACAAGGAAAAGCTACCTTAAAATACCTAAATATACTATTTATAATACCCAATATCCAGACGGAACTGCACACGGAGGAGCTGCAGTCATTATCAAAAGTACAATAGATCATTATGAAAATGCAAAATATAACACAGAACATCTACAAGCAACAAGTTTAACAGTAAGAGATTGGAAAGGCTCAATCACATTCTCAGCAATATACTGTCCCCCGAAGCACACTATTAAACAAGAAGAATATACAGCTTTCTTTAAAATAGTAGGAGAAAGATTCATAGATTACAATCGAAAATACTAAGATTAATAGTAAACGCACCATGCTTCGTCACGAACGAAATCATAAGAGAGGACTTGGGAATTCCAACAGTTAAATCCGACATAGCCAATTTTGGCTCCAAATATACAAAGAAACTCAGCTGTCACCCAAACCAACTGGCAACAAATCTACTACATGAAACAACAGACAAGAGAAGACTAAAACGTCACAAACCACTGGACTTTGACAGATTCGCATAAATAACCTCACACATTACACACCAAGTAATGTAAATAATGTTATTGGTGCGAATCACTGGACGAACACCAACACGCTAATTTTCATCACTAGCTATCCAATTTATTTATTGCTCTGAGGCAGATTGTAAATCAATGGGAAAATAAAAAAAAAAAGAAAATTTAGAATAATCTTACCATTATTCGAAGTAGTCTGTAACTCTGTATCATCGAACTCCAAGTTGGGCTCATAATCATGGTAATCTGACAAACTTGGATATGGGTCTTCGACGTCATTAGCTATTGCTATTAGAAAGAGAAAAGGATGCACATTATTCTCTATACCAAATATGCATTAATGAATCAAAGGCCAGCACACTGACCAATGTGATTCTTTGTTTGACCAAAGGTCTTATCTTACAAGCAATTAGTTATAAAATTTGTAAGCAACAATTTAAAAGAAAGAACAAATAAAAAACACATTTGCATAAGAGGTATCATAACAAATTGATGTCTTGTGTAAACCTAGCGGTTTTACCTTATATATCATTTTTCCGATCACATTACACAGCATACGATCTCCAATAAACATTTTATTGGGTTTCGACGATGTTTACAAACTACTATAGATCCGTGAACCATTCAAAATTAATTTTCCACCGATATGTGCGTATATTAAAAGTAGGCGACAGGATCGAGCCAAGATATTACATGGTTAGTCACCGATTTTGCGATACGCACTATCGTCTCATAACACGAAAGTAATCAACTGTTATCGACGTATGTGTACATATAGCAGCCCGAGGTTTATCGTAATATGTTCTGTCGTCGGAACAAACACAAGAAAGGTCTGCGTCGATCGCCAGGTTTTATAATGATCATTTCTAGAGAAATATGTAGTTGACGTGACGTTTATTTGACACCTTGGGCAGCGTCAACAATCTCTCAACAGAACACGGAGCACTCACCTGTCAAAGTTCGCGTTGGGCTGACCGTTGGTTGATAATCCGCTTCCATTTTCTGACAACTGCGCGAATAAACAGTGCCCGGATTAATATACGGGGCGCTCTGTATTCCCTGCCTTTACAAACGGACAACGTTTCTCTTCTCGAACGACATTATCTCGACGAGGTATAGCAAGCCGACGTATTCACGTCACGCTTTCATCTGTTGTGTCGCTAATTGTAATTCGTAGTCGCTTGTAGTCGCTCGTCACTCCCTTTCCCCACTGTGCGATTAACGAATATCTTCATACTCTATCTCCTATTGGTCGATTTTGCGCTTTTGCGATTGTGTCAATGGCGCGCTAAAAATATTGAAATATCACGTGACAAATTCAAATTCAAATTGGGAGCTACTACGTTCGGAAATAAATTAGTATTTATAGAAGAATAAACTGCACGTGAGATTTCTATAGAAATGATATACGATTTATAAATAATCATTTTCTAGATGTTCTGAAAAATGAAATTTCAAGCAATACAGTAACAGAAATGTAATTCGAGGTATTCAAATAATCCTGATACAAAATTTACTATTAGCTTCTTGAAAAAAAATTAATTTGCCATCATTTTTAAAAAGTTCGATTTTCTCTATACCTGGAAAGGTACAGAATAGTTAAGACTAATATAATTGTGCTTTAATAAATGCAAATACAGTTTTCAATGTGTTTATTCATTCTTTTGTAAGAGACTAGCTTTATTTGTAAAAAATTACACAGTTTCATTAGGATTCATAAAAACTTAAAATGAACACATGAGCTCCCAGTTTACATTTCTTTTCAATTACATATGTTGCACAATTCCAGTTTCTAGGCACACGTGGTTCCTAAAATGATAATACAGTTTCTTCAAATATGGTTCAATATTGTATTTTAGAGTTTGGAGAAATTAGTTAATTCATTTACAATTATGAGGCACAGTGTTCGATAAAATATTTTGATAGTAAAAATGACCATTAAATTAAGTAGCATTAAGCCATATATTATATGTATATTGTACAGTAGAAATCCGAAAGGAGACTAGTACTGAACTAGACAGTGTGGATACATTAAAAACAAGATTAGTCGATGAATTTTAAACTTATAAAAATTTTTTGTTTCAATTGGTGTAATGTCGATCGTGTGAGCTCAAAACCATACTATGACATTTAGTATACATTAGTCTTTAATTCAAATTGTTATTACCAGGCAACGATTTACCTTTAACGATAATGCGCTTTAACTTTATTCTATCCTAAATGTTTCATAATACGTATATTTTATCAGCATATCTATTATAGCATCACTATTACACAAAAATAATTGTACATGTTATGTTCACTTAAATTTTTATGATTAATCTATTGCTACATTTTCAGCTTGTATTTCGAGATTTTGTTTAGTAACGTTTACAGGGAAACTTTTCTATCAATTTTATTTATTTATTTTTTAAATATTATTATATCATTCTACATCATTTAATTACTGTAATGTCTAACTCCTGAGGCTAAAAATTGGCAGCTTGCTTTCGATGTACGTAACTAACGATATAAACTATTATGCATTTGTGTACGTGTAAATATGTACAAATCAAGATATGTATAACTATACATATATATATATTTAAATAAATATTCATGTTGAATAGAGCAAGGAAATCAGAGGCTTATTTCAAAATCTGATTCTGATTATAAATGTAAGTTCATTTTAGATTGTGATTACATTTCATACAAAATTTTACACGTTTGTGACTTAGCATTATTTCATAATTCTTCATACATTTTGTTGTTTACCAGTCTCTTTGTAAACATAAAAATAGATTTCTACATCTTATTGAATTATAGAATATACATATGATGCACGTGTGTAAACGATATTTTCTATTATCACTTCATTTTTAGTTACTCTGTTAAATTGCAAAATACAACATTTCATGTATATGATAATCGAGTTTATATAATGTGTACGTATAATGATTACATTTTGATTGATGTACACGAAAAGGCAGAACGATCTTTCCTGTGATAAATTATTTCACATCTATGGTCAATAATATTTCACGCTGACAAAATATATATGTATTCACAAGATATTTTTTAAAATCCATATGTCACATTGTATTTTTGTACAGATTGCACAATGCCTGTGCAATTATTTTCATCATGGTTGTATAAATATTTTTACACGTACTATTACTCGTGACTCGCCTTACCTTATGTTTTAAGCAATACGGAACGGAGTTAATTTTTTAAACAATTCCATAGGTTTGAACAATTTGAAAATTGCACGGTTAATGTAATACAAATTGTGTATACTGTAAACGAATGATGGACTTTGAAAAGAGTACACGAAGCGTATGATATTAAATAAAAATATGCTATATATGATTTATAACGTGAACGATTTAAAAAGACAACGTTTAGTCCGTGCTTATAAAAGTGTTAATTGCATGATCTGTTTGTATGCGCGAACGATACTTATAATTCCATGTATATCTGTATGCGTAAAAATGATTTGCAACTTAAACTGCAATTGGTACAAGTTACTACCTGTTTCTTATTTACAAAATTATTAATTCAGTTAATTAATAAAATTCATCAATGAAAATAGAGAATGGAGCATTATGTACAACATTAATGTGCTTCCTATTAAACCGAATACTTAGGACCACATTTTTTTATTGGAGTTAATCTGAGGCCTTTAGCCAACATTTGAGCTTCAAGGTCACGATCTTCGTCTTGATACCTAAAAGAAAAGTATGTATCTATTAACTGCTAAGTATTAAAACAAGATGCAATGATAACACTTTTCATTTCGTGCAGATGATAGGTCTCTCTTATTTATTAATGAACAAGCAACAAAACATTTAAATAAACTGTTATGCGACAAAAGTTATTGTTATTTATTAAGACTTTCTTCTAACTTACTATCACGGTTAAATTAAGTGGGTCTGTAAACAAGAATTCGACAAATAATTCTATTCTTTCAAATAATGAAGTATACACTATTAGCGACCGTTTATCTCCAAACACGTTTTAAAAAATGTGATATGTGTTTTTTGGGAATAATTACCATAAACACATATAATAATATATTTTATTCCTCTCAGGGCATCCTTTAACGGATAATTAAAAATTTAACATCAGTTACATTGCTATAATTCTAATGATGCTATAAATAACTATCAATTGTGTATATGACTAAAAAATAGTTTTTAGTACAATTAAAATATTATGATCCTTACATTGGCGTCACAATACAGCCATGTATGTAAACACATCATTCTATCACGATGCAAAATTAAAATACTTATAAGAGAAAATAAAAAGAAACCGTATATAAAGGAATCGCATGCGTGGTTGGATCATGATTGTGATTTGAATTGCATAAATGGAATTTATAAAAGAATCATGCTTTATATACTTAACGTACCTCATAATTCATGCTTTGTATAGTTATATTTTACATACGCCATGCATTCTAAACTTAACAGTAAATAGAAAACAAAACAAAAAAAAAACACTATTTTGTTCGTTAGTTTCAGTAGGAAACACATGTAGTGTATACATTAGAAAGCAAGTAAAGATTGCATTGCACTATGAATTAATATGAAATTGATTAAAAATTTGAAGTTGATTAAAAATATTGCACTTATGAAGAAATATATGTGATGATTGATACGATTTAACAAAGTATCATAATTTGAAAAGTGCCAGAGGCTCTTTATAAAGATTAGCAAACAATTCTATCAAGTTAGCAAAGAACACGTATGCAAGTAAAATGACTAGTAATGTGAGCACAGAAGATGTAGCTTTTGATTCATCAGAAAAGAACAAATTAGGTACGTGCGAGGAACAGGCAATCGAATGTGTAGGGCAGGGAACAATTGTTTGGCATGTAGGTTTACACCACCTTCGTCGCTCTTCTTCTAAAAGGGCGATGAGCGAATCCCTTTTCGCAACTATTTCCAACATTTCTGTCAAAATTTCCCCTTCCTTCTTCACATCGTCGCTAGTTTTCTTGTCATCTGTATAATTTTAAAATATTTCAATGTATGCAATATTGTTAAACATTCAATGTTTTCACAGTTGTAAAAGTAAAATAAAGGAAAAGGTATTAACCATCGTCAGCTAAGCGTTCTCGTAGTTCTTGTTGTAGTCTGTCATGGCGGTCTTCAAGTTGAACCTCCTGAGCTCGTACTAAAAGTTCTTTTTCGTATCTACGAAGTTCAGTTCGTTCTTTCATTAAGTCAAACCATTCCGTGAGCAGATCTGCTTCTTCTCGATCAGAACATTCTATGCAAAGCATAAGTTTTATTTGAGTATCTGCATGGAAATATTAATTGGTGGATAATTGACTGAGGATCCTTATGCAGTCATAAAACTTACGTATTTGTAGTGTAGAATACATGTGCATTAGTGATTATTACTAATAGGATTACGAATTTTCTTTTATTTTGACCATAAGAAATTTCTCGATGAAAGAAAAAAATGTTTACTACGTTTTTATTATCGTGGGATAGCCATAGAAAAATGGGAATTTGCATAAAGATTCGCAGTCTGCTAATAATATCTAATTCTACCTCCTTCTCCGCGCAAAGCTTTTTCTACACTGACCCCTCTGCTTTCTAGTTCCCTCTGCTTTACTTCAGTCTCTTCTAGTTTTCTTTGAATTTCTTGAGCCATTCGCAATCTACGAGATTCGTGTCCTTTCATTATGGTCTACTATTATGATTTATCATTATTCTTTGATTTTACCAACTGCATACCTTTTTAATTGTGTTTGTCTAGCTATTCGTTTTGTGGTCTTTGATTTGCGAGAAACACTATTACATGATCCTTCAGTTGCTGTGGCCTTCAACATGCACGATGTAGATACTGCTGTTGTTTTTGTGTCATCTTCCGATAAACTGTCATCTGTTAAATATAATTTAGCATTTGCTATAATGTTCTTCTTATCACCTCTAAATTACATTAGTGAAAATTAGTATAAAATTATTTAATAAAATTAATATACCTGATACGTGTGTAGTAGGAATAGTGTAGTTAAGTGGAGGTGGTGGAATTGGCGGTGGATTTTCATTTAGAAAGTTCCTTGCTAACATTCCCTCACATACACTTTTTGGTCTTGTACTAATCTTTGGCGGTGTAACTTTATCAAGCTGGAAAAAACAACTTACTATAGTGGCATGTTTTAAAATTAACTTGAGTGTAGTGTGAGAAAAACACATTTTTGGAATTATACTTTGCTTTAACATTATAATTATTCGAGTAATATTGAAAATTATAAAGGAAGACACTGAAAAAAACTATGAAAATTTGTAGTAAAAGTCGAAGCTCCAACTTGTATAGTTAATGCAGTTATAAAACACATACATACACATACACATAATTTCATGAAGAAATATGAAAGTTTTCGTACCCAACAAAAAGAAATTTGATTTGTTATAAATACCTATATATTTGTTGTTAAATAACGTTCCTTTATGTTTGAAATCCAAAACTAATGTTAAATACATTTTACAAAGCGCATTAAAAAGACAAATAAACGAAATAACAATTATATATATATATGCAATCAATAACATGCTGTTTTATAGGAAAGACTGTTACTAGAGGAATTTAATAACTGTACATTGAAAATAAAATTGAATACAGCTCGTACTCCAAACAATATGTTACCCCTTGAAAGCGGACGATAAAGTGCAGCAAAAGAAAAATAAAATCATAGTACCTGCACGATATACAATAGCGAATATAAATAGTGGCATAAGAAAGCTAATACTGGAAAAATTAGTATCAATGACTTATGAGTTGCTTACATCAGACCCTTCCGAATACGATTTATATAACTGAAACATTTTAGAATCTAATTAGTTGGAAGAAATTCGGAGACATATACTTTCTGAACAGCAGAAGAGATTTCGTAAGTACAGAGTGAAAAGAAGACTGTGTACATACTTTGCCTTTTGATTTAGTGGTCAGGCGGAACATAGACAACTTGTCTTTTTGATTGGTCGGCGATTGAGAAGTATCCTTTTTGAAGAAAAAGTCTGATACTGCTTGAATGATACTCTTTCTTCGTTCTGGGTCTTTCGACTTTTGTTTTTTGTCTCTTTTCACGACTGCTACAGAATTATCAGATTTTGGAGATTCACCGGCACGCAACAATTCGTCCATCGATTTTGCATTGGTAGCGCACAATCCTCCAAAGTTTATTGCTTCTGCTACAGCTTTCATGTTGTCTGTGCTTTTACTTGTCTGTAATTTCAAACCAGTCTTTTGTACTCCAGCATCGTAAAGCCTGGCTCGAGGTTCCACTTGTGTTTCCTCTTTATTTTTCTTCTCTTCCATAGACAGTTGCCTCCGTGCCATTTTCATTCGTAACTGTTTCATCTTGTCTTCAGGACTGAGACCTAGATCCTCGTCGCTCATCATTCTAGCTCGTTCTCTAGCGTCTTGTCTTGCTTTCTCAGCAGTTCTTTTCGCTTCTTCGTGCTTCAATCTGGGTGGGGCTACTGGTGTTTTAAAAGCATTCTCTGTTTCGTTATATAGTTTTGCCGATTCGCCCACTGTTTGAACATCGTCAATATTTTTCTCACTATTTTTATCTGTTTCATTCCCTAATTTCCATAAATATCGTCGAGATTCTCCAGTTGTTGCGGTCTCCAACGACAATTTGTCTGTTTCGGTACAGCTGGTTCGCAGTGGACTGTTTATTGGCGTTCCAATTGAACTAGGTATAAATTTAGTAATTGAAGAACCGCTAGGAAGAGGTGGTTTTATGGGCGACAGACCAGGTGTAGAATTAAACGAGGAGGCTCTGGCAGCTCTTCTTGCTTTCTTTTCCGCAGATTTCTGTTTGTGCGCTTCTAGTTTATCCATTAGTAAATCCTGTATTACGTTCTTTTGCTTGAACCTTTCTCTAGTAATTTCTTCCAATTTTCTAGAGGTGACTGGAGAATTAAAACTGTTGTTCACTACGGCTTCCTGACTCTTGATCTCTTCCGCTATCATCTCAGCTGTACGAGATTGTAAGGAACACTTGGAATTCTTTCTCTTTGATTTCCTAACATCTATGGAGTCTTTCGCGTTACTAAACTCTGCGATTCTCGACTGCAGACGCTTTACGTATTCCAAATAATCTGGGTTGCTGGAATCTGCTACTGTTTTCGTCTGTTCTTCTTGATTTGTTGGCTCTTGCGTTTGAATATGTTGCGATTGAGAATTTAAAGTTGGAACTATTGATACTTGTGGATTAACTGGGCTGGCAAGGATTGTAATTACTTCGCTAGTGGTAGTATCTTCGGCTGGTTCAACAATAAGCAGACTATCTTCTTCCATTGAAGGATACATTTCTTTGTTCGTTGCTTCGGTAATGAGCTGATCTTGTTCGCTGTTCAATTTTGAGTTCGTGTTCATCTTAACTTCATCATCCGATTTATTTATTGTACTATTCAGCTTGTTCATAACATCGTCCATGGTAACTGGGTTTATCTCTATGACGTTTCTGTCATCGTAACCTTCCTCTTCCGAATACGAGTCATTTTCCATCTCCAATTTCGCAATGGGAGCATCAGCGGTTAGTTTATCTTCAGAGCCTGCACGTGCTGGAGTGCTTTTAATATTCACAAATTCAACGTAACCTCTGTTCTTGAGCATAACCATATTGGAAGCATCTTGTAGACTATCGTCTAATAAGGAATCATTATCTGTATCCATAAAATCTATGTTTTCACCATTTGCCAAGAGTTGAGAAGTATTGTTAACAGGGACGCTTTGTTTCTTATCGATTTTAAAGGAATCCAAGTCCATATCTGTTAAGTCTTCCTCCTTAGCTATCGTGATTGGAGCGTAATTTAATTTTGTAGAATTTGACAACGTTTTTCTAGTGGTGATAAATTCTGGGTTAATGTTGAATTCTGCATCTCGTAGATCATCCGAAGCTAAAACCTCCCCATCGCGAGCCCATTCCGAGAACTCGGTTTCAGTGAGTGCTGCCGTAGTAACATCATTCTCCTCAGAATCATCACATTTATTAGATATAGTAGAGGCCACTGACACTGGACTACTGCAATTGCTAAAACCTTTTTTGCTGTCATCCTGTAACTCTAACTGTTCAATCTCATTTTTCACTATTTCCAGTTCAACAGACGTCGTATTTGCGCAAGGAACAGTGTCACGAGTAACAAGATTTATTTTTTCATTCAATTCCTTCTCTCGTAAAAGGGTACATTCTATAGAGTCAGGTTCGAATGATTGACCATCATCGAAATCCTTGCACTTATCGGCTTCTTCGTCCAGAAGCAGATCTCCGTCTGTACTATGAATTTGCAATCGCGGAGGAGACAAATTCATGGCAACCACTTGTTGACTCTTTGTCTCTTCTTCCGCTTCATCGCTTGATGACAAAGAGTCACTGTCTATCTCCGAGTCACCAGTGCTAACTGCATCTTTCGTTTCTTCTTTATTTTGATTCCAATTCACTTGGGGTACAATGATCGACGTTTCGTGCAATGGACTACGCGGCCTAAAACCATTGTTTTCTTCTGTATTCCCTGTGAAATTGTTATCCATAATTTCCGTGTTTTCCACGTTTTCTAATATCGCTGTACTTTTAACTTGACTAGGTACAACTTGTTCCTTCTGAGATTCCTTCTCGATTACACTTTTCGATTCGCTGCAGACAATATTGGGGGCAGTTTTTGACTTTAGTATACTAGACTCTTTCACCAAATCTGGCAACTGGATTTTCGAGATTTCTGGTAAAATTGTTGCCTTGTAAATCGGGTTGTCGTTATTTAGCAAATGCTGAGTCGAACTGTTGACTGTATACGGCCGTATAGTGCTAGAAGAAAATACAGTTGTGGGGGATATCGGAGACAGTTGCGTGTTGTTAGACCTTAGTTTGCTAGTTCCTTGTAAAAACGCTTGCATCGTTGGACTCGGTTCCGGAGCTGGGTTCAGGAGTTTCTGGTGCTGCGAAATAGCATCCGTCAGATTCCGTAACTGAGTATCTACGTTCGATGCCGATCCAGATTTCATGACAGATCCACCGAAAGCTGACCCACCAAGTAAATACTTCTTTTTCAATTCCAAAGACAATTTGGAGGCAATACACTCTGTTGAATGAGTTCGGTTCAACAAGTAGTCCCCTTTCCTTGGATTTGTTAGTGGAACTCGATTTGCGTTATTGGACCCCAATAAGTTCGAGTTACTTTCCTTCTCTGTATGAGAAGAATGCACAGGATGATTCGCCGTTTTTAACTGCGATTTCAAATTTACTTCAGCGACCTGTTTCAGATTTCCATTAATCGAGGATATAACTTTGCTTTTCACTTGAACTCTCCTCGGTTCTACGTAATTTCCTCTGGTTTTCCGAACGTAGGAGTCGTTAATTGTGATCTCTGGAATCTCGTGTTGAGTCGGAGTAGCTCCATCGTGCTCGAACTCAGAGTCTGTTGATATTTCTGTGGCTGAGTTCTCCTCGCTCTCTTCAGACGTTCCATCATTCGAGGCAACCTGTAGAGAAATGTACCGTTTTTAGTAAATGAAGATAGAGCATTACAGGCATACACACTTTGGATGTTACAGCAAAACATGAATATATTTTTAGTAGATTAGTGAAAGACCAAATAAAATGCTGGAGAACAGACTGCATTCTATCAGGGTAGCGTACTGCGTAAAAGATTTTTCACGTTTAACACAGTTTAGAACTTAACAAAACAGAGACAATATCAGATTAATTAATGAGTTGTGAGTTTTACACGAGTGTACTAAAAAAGTATGCGATGCTTCTAATTTATAATCACTCACACTTTTTAATACGATATGGATCGTGATGATGATTTTATATTTCTTTCAAGATGATTGAGTGAGATTGTTTAATAAAGTATTGGCTGGTGGTAATTTCAGAATTAATAGAAATTCGGTCAGTTACGTTACCAGTTTTAGCATGAACACTAAACAAAGCACAAACGATTAATAGGTTTGAGTCATTGTTAATTCATAATTAGTTGAATAAATGTCACTCTAGTTATATGTAAAAATTCTTTACCTTTCCTTCAATGGCCTTGGGTACATTTTTTTGGAAAAAATACATGTATCACCATCAGCCAACTATAAGTAATATCTAAGTTTACTTTATTAACGTATCTCACAGCATTTCTTTAAATGTAAATCATAAAACTGAAAAATACATTTTCATGAAGATATAACAATCGCGTTTATAGATTTTTTCTTCATATTTGAAACAATTGCATACGTTATACAAATTAGAATATATATGTATATGTATGTATGTATATATTACGACACTACGCATTTATCTTTTCTAGATCTATCATTCTTAGGAGGCACAGATTTGGTAATTTCGCGCTGATCAGGTTTTATTGATGATGGAGATATTGTGGGATAAGAACATTTCTGTTCCATAGAACTATTTCCTAACGCATTTGAATTATAACTTGTGTTGTTGCAATTATCAAGACGTTCTGGTGTTTGCCTAATGCCACTTGTTTCCACTTTGCGTTTATCGATAGAAATATTTGGTACAGTTAATCTTTCGTTTGACGAAGCGGAAAACGGCTGCACATTGGAAGCAGTTTCCTCCGAAGCAGACACAATATTAACATTTTTCTTCGCAGATTTTTTTCTTACAGGAACTTCAGGTGCAGGTAAGGCACTCAAAGAACTCAAGTTCACAAGAGAGCTGAATTCGTGTGGTGCATGTTTTCTTTCTGGCTTTTTCGGAGTTTCGTTCAACGAGTTCAACGAATTTCTATTATTGCCTATATTTATTTTGTCCACCCTCTTCAAAGCTTCCATTTTTTGTTCTACAACTTTAACTTTTGAGATTCTATCAAACCTCGATGAAGGATTTGTTAGTTCACAAGAGGAATGGTGATTTTTACGTAGTTCTTCAATTTTATTTGTAAAATCTTTTTCTATATTCAAGTTACCGTCGCTTGCATATAAATTATTCTTATTGTTAACATCCGTTAACTGTACTCTGTTGAGTTGTGGGCTTAACGTCATTTCAATTCCGCTAATTTCAATATTTTCATGCGATTTAGTTACACTGTTCCTTCCATCTATGTACAGTTTACCTTTTAAAAAATGATTCTTACGTCGTGGTGTTAATATCGGTTGTGTTACACTATCGTGTATTTTATTATGAGTTTCGATGGATATATCTGTTTCATTTAGAAGCGACTTACTTTCTAGGTTGTTACTGCTCATTTGAGGCGAGTTAATTTCGATAGTATTGGTATCATATTGTTGTACTAGCATATCTTCCTTTGAGTCGTTGACAAACTTTCTTGAAGCCAAGTTTTCAAATTCTGGGAACAACATTGTACTATTTCGCTTCTCTGTAGATAATAATTGTTTGTCTAAAATGTTCGTATTAGTCTCTTCCAATGACTGCATTTGAAATGTATCTCTAGCAACGTCACTTTTCATAGTTTTAATCGAATTCTCAAATTTGTTTGTTTCTTCTACATCATCACGTGAATCTCGGTTTTCTAAATGCACCATCTCAGAGGGAACATCAAAGTTTAATGCAAACTTCAAGTCTTTAGCATCAATAAGAAGTACTTCTTTGCTCTGCAATTCTATTTGGTTAAACTGTTTAGCGATATCATCGATATCGTTGTCATCAATGCTCACACTTTTATCACATTCATCTTCAGATTTGTTAATGTTAGTGGAATCCCCGAATTCGTTGTCACTATTGCTGTCTGGTCTATGAGATGATTCAATCGTAGACTTTCGAAAATATTTCATTATATCCTTTGCTTCAACTTTTGTCGACAATTTTGGTTTAATATCTAATTCGACAACTGCAACATCGATTGTCTTCTCCGTTGAATTGTTTACATTTGACCTTTTTGAGCTATCTTTCTTCGCCTCATGAAAATATTTATTCATCTTTTGTTGAGCATTTTCTTTGGATAATAATCGAAGTTCGCCTACAGCAATCTTGTTCTTCGCTTTTCTTTGTCTCAAGTCACGTTTCAGCTTATCAAATGAACTGTTTCCATCGCATTGTACCGATTGAGGCTGAATTTCTTTAGGAACTCTTAATTTAGCGACTTCCCCGGATGCTTGTTCCAATGGTTTCTCATTCGTTGGAGACGGAGAAGTAATGGTTACAGTTGGGATTTGTTCAGGACCTATTATGGATAGCTTTAAATCATTATATTTTTTGTTCAACATGTCACTTTCCAATTCTTTGACGTCATCCGATTCAAATTTCTCTGTAGCTTCGGATACACGTAATTCCTCATACAATGTTTCAGTAGAGTTATAAATATCAGATGCTGATGACGGTGACGTTTCCCTACTGCGTTTTGAAAAAGAAGTTACCAGATCTGGAAGTTTCTCTGTGGAGGAGGCACTCTCTTCGGTGTCAGGTTGCATTGCACTATCATAATTAGCCTGACTAAATGGAATAGCATCTGGAAGCATAATTCCTGCAAACGCTGTTTGCAGTTCAGTATCTAATATATTACTTGTATCAGGAATTGTAACATCTAAACCAGGGGTTACGGTATTATTTAATTTGTTATCGACAGAAATGTTTTTTTGGTGCGATTTGTTATCTATATTTTCTGATTTACCTAACGGTTCAGGATCGGTAATTATTGTATCACATAATTGACTACTATTGTTATCATCTACAATGGTCAGAGATGAATTTATATTTGAAGAGACATTCTCTTCCTTTAAATTCTCATACATCAAATGATCGCATTCTATATTACAGGATTTGGAGATATCACTTTGATTAACAAATTGATTGAAAGGAGTGCCTGATTTAGTAGCGTTATCTATTACTGTATCTAGAGTTATGTCAAGTGGGAAATCAGGAACTGAAATTACGCTTCCACATGCTACACTTTTGGATAAGTTTTCTACTTGTTGGTCTGTATTTGCGATAGATGCATCGGTTTTTAATGCCTCTGCATTCGATAAGTTTTCAACATTTTCTGTGCCAATTGTGTTTTGATTAATTACGGTTTCACTGTGGTTTATACGCTTTTCTTGGGGAGATATCGAATCAGGAATTTGCACCGTAACAGATTCAGGGTGTACAAGTGACTCTTTAGTTATACTATCTACAGAATCTTGAGAAATTTTCACCTCCGTTTCCGAACCAGAATCCGTGTCGGAACTGCGAGTAGGATGCTTCAACCATACTTCTTGTTTTCTAAGTTCTCGAGCGCGTATGTCCTCTTCATCTTCCGTGGCCGTAGTACTCTCCTCATCTGAACAAAAATATGGAATTAGAGTCTATGAATATTTTTCATTATAATATGGAAGCTTTATCTTGTAAACTTTATCTTGAAGTTTGAGGGTCTAAAAATTAGAAACAGTTGCGACAATATTCCTGAAAGTTCTATTGGTAAAACTTTGGTTCAATTATTAATACTTTTATCAGACTGTATATACATGAATAGTACCTTCGTTCGTGTATTCGTTGCTAGAATCTTCGTACTCGTTACTGCCAGTATCCGATTGTCCCATTGCAGCATGAGGATGAGAATACCGTAACGTCCAATTTTTGGCGAGTTCAAGGGTTCCTTCGGTCGTCAAGGGCTGATCTATCGCTTCTTCGTATACTTCATTATCATCTTCCGAGTCGCTATCAAATTAATACAAATAAGTTGATAAAGATATTTGAGCGAATAAATAACAACTTACCTCATATCCGATATATCGTCACTAGAACCCATTTCCGCAGTTGATGCACCGAAATTTCTATCTGTCCATTCATCTTCATCCATTTGACTTTGTGGTTCTTCGGCGTCCGATATGCCCGCCAAATTTTCAAATTCTATTCTCTCGGGTGTTTGACCGCGGTCGAGCAAATCGAGCCCAACAACGCCTTCCAAAGGCGTTTTTACCTAGATATGTACAAAATTGATTAAGGGCTATGCTTAACGTATTCATACTATCAAAGTACGTGTTCTACCTTTTCCGGTGTTTTTACATTTACAGACGCAAGAGGTATATTTTCTTTGTTCAACGTGGTAAGCCTCTTCTTCTCTACGCGAGCTTTTATCGTTCCCGAGAAACCAAAATGTTGCGTACAATAGAATCTTCCGCCATTTTTCTCTCTGTCGAATGTGTGATTTCCTACAAATGATTAAATTTAAGGAGATTACCGTATTAGTTCGGAGTTATTCACATCTAAAGAGATGCGACAGACCTATTCTTAACGAGGTAGAACAATATTCGCAACGGAAACAGCCTCTATGGAAGAATTTCCCTTCAGCAGTTAGTCTCTCCATCAAGTAAACTCTCTTGTTACAGAAATGACACATCTCTGAACCTCCTTGAGCTGGCAACGTTACGGCAGGCTTAACGTTCTGTAAGAACAGTTTTAAATGACATAGTAATTGTTAATTCGAAATGATCAATACAACAAAATTATAGCCAGCACGTATGTATATTTCTTACGGTGTATTATATGATTAGACATTACAAATGTTACTGTAATATCAATGTAATTAGTAAAACGAGTTTAGGAAGTTCAGTAAAATGTTTAGTTGTGGACAATTTGTGTGACATAAAATCTTGAAATACTTTACATGTTGATCATGTCTATCTATAAGGTAGATGGACACACAAAACAAGTTTCTCCAACTAGATGGTACAGTACGAAATGAGAAACGAACGTGACACGTTCGAACACCTTGCTGACTAGACCTTCGAGTATTGAAAGATTCTGTAGTATCGTATTTACCGATTTCTGCACCTTGGGCTCCGCGTCCTGACTTTTATTCGAAAATTGTTCGGCCATAGCCGAGACTTTATTGTACCCGAGCACATTACCCTCTTTGATCTTCTTGTCTATATTCTTCAGGGTATTGTCAATATCAGCGTACTTACTATCTGATTCCTTCTGATCACGCCCCTTCTTCTCCATCTTGATTTGTCGAGCTAAAAACTGAATCAAGCATATACACATCTGAAAAGGCGTTGATTATCGTCATTTGTTAATTTTTTATATGCCAACCTGTTCTCGACTCCACTTTGGCACCCGTTCTACTTTTTCGTGCCGTACCGATCGGCCCATCTTACTCTCTTCGATTTTCTTTTCAATCTCCTTCACGTTCCAATCGGTTTTCTCGATTTTGCCTTCATTTAAATTTTCAAAATGTTTATTCCAAGTAATTTATCGACCAAGCTTGTCTTTTATAAATTGATAATTTTCAGTTTGTTATGAATTAATGCGAGGTAGTAAAACAAACCAATTGCACGTAGGAGATCCCTCGGTTTCTTCTCGGACGGTCCAGAACCCTTCAATTTGTCCTCGATATTTTTTATTCTTCCGGAGAACTCTTCGTCTATGCTATTTCTTCGATGACCAGCGTGTATCTTGGGTTCTCTGTCCTAAAAGAGATGTACTGTATAAGATGAATTAGATGCATATGGAATAGTGAACAGTTACAAATTCAACAAACTTGAAATGCGAAGCGTACAAACAGAGCATTAACGTTTCAAGTTTATATCTTTTGTCAATTCATTATTTCAATATTAGTGTAGTAGCATAAAAACAACTATACACAGTAGTAGTAGTAGCTAGTTTCAAATGTGTACAAAATTTAATATAGCTTTCGTAAAACTATAAAAAAATGGTAGTTCGATTATGAAAATTTGTACAGAAATTGTTTACAGTGTAAGTATTATCTTTTTCTCAAACCGGTTAGTAGTATAATTTTGTAGCCGCCAAACTTATACAATATGTATAATTGTAATAAGGGATAGATGTCCCAGTTTCTGTGCCTGTTGTAGATTCTGTGACCCCGGCTTAAAAACGTATAAAAAAAAGAAAAGTTTCCTATAC
Source organism: Augochlora pura (assembly GCF_028453695.1). NCBI lineage: Eukaryota > Metazoa > Arthropoda > Insecta > Hymenoptera > Halictidae > Augochlora > Augochlora pura. The sequence goes on from NC_135781.1 coordinate 34,725,644, forward strand.
AAATTATTGATCTATATCTTTTTATTATGTTTACCTATCAATACGTAAAATTCAAGGAGATGTATCAATTTATACATGTATAAAACTTTTCTTCTTCTATAGATTTTAATCAGGGGGCACGGAAATTGGAGCATCTACTACCTTGTATCGGTCGCATGCACAAAATTCTCATACGTTTCTTTTGTTTTTTTAATTCTTTTAATTCGTATCGTATTGTTAGTATTAAACACGCTTCTGTTTAATTTTCACTGAAGAGTATATTCCTATCGATCGATATGCAAATGAGCAGTACATGCTGAAATCATTCACATACAAAAATTATTACACAATCCACTGTCGGATAGTCGAACTAATGATAATTGTTTAAGTCACAAAACTGTATGTTAAGAGGAGCAAAAGTGCATTAAGTACACTCTGAAAAATCATCGTTCGGTGTCTCTGGCTTACTGGGTATAATATTTTCTGTTCAAGGTATTTCACTCTATCCTTGAAATCCGGCGCAGTTTGACGGTACAAGAATATCGAATAATCTTCGAATGGCTCGTCTTTCTCGCGTTTCGCATTCGCCTGCAGCATCTGCACACTTTTGTAGAATTGCTGCGTCGCCATCTTTCGCAAATATTGTCGTCTTCGCATGCGATCAGCACGATTCTTTTCAATATCGGCCAGTCTCTTCTGCCTTTCCTCCTTTAACGCGTGCATCGCGAGAACGTGAGAAAAATATCGTCCGATTAATCTCTCGTCCCCGTCTGCTTTCAACGAAGTTTGAAGCTCTAGTTTCCAAGGCAACTAATTCTCAAAAATTCTCAATTAATTGTAACACACCGTTTCACATTAGAAGGATCGGTTCGGTTCTCTTTCTCTCTCTCTCTCTCTCAAACTCATACGATCACATAAGTCACATAAAAGGGTAAAAAATAGAAGAATCGGTCTTTCTCGCTTTTATCTCTTACACGAGAAGGTTAAACATTACTTTGACTTTACGATTATCTACTCTACTTACTCAACAACTACAGGAACTCTACTATAATCTATTTAGGCCTAATTTATTATCTTCTTTGTCTCAGTTCAATCTAGTTTTTTTTTTGTTTTTAGTAAATAGGACAAATACGAAAGCTTGCGTAGCAAGTATATTACAACATAAATATAAAGAGACATAGATAGAAAAAGTTTTCAACATAACCGATACGTATTCGCAATGTTCCACTGTTACTTTCGCCGATCTATGCGAAGCGATTAGAATGCAATGAATTCCTTCTGCGCCATGGTTATGGTAAATCCAATAAATACGATTGACGATATGATTATCCCAGAATAAATAATTGGTTTAATCTTCTGCCAGCGTGACTATATAGAATATAAGCATTTCAAGTTTCGTGTAAGTGTATGTATGTGAAACGTTAGTGGTCGATTTTTCAACTCCTCATATTTATCGTATAAGGGGTTGAATTCGCGAAACAACCCTTTGCACTGAAATATATTATCCGACCATCTATAAAAATTCCAAAAAGAAAAGTATCAAATAATTAGTGTAAAGGGTTGATCGTAAGTTTAACCAATCCGGTCGCTTTCTATTTGTTCGATCGGACTGCAAATTGTACACGCATTCGTAGTTCGCTTTAATTTGCACTTTGTCAAATTATCTTCGGCCGAATCGGTTAAATGGAACAAGAACATGCTAACCTTTGATAGCCTGCTAACTAAAAGCCTCCAAAAAATGTCTGATTAAAAAATTGAAAGACAAACAGTCGATATCTCGAACGTCTCTGTTATTATACGTACAATATTAATAGAAAAAGAAAAATGAAAGGGAGAACTTACAACGGTCGCGCCCATTTTTTCCGTGCTGCGCCTTTTTCGAGACCGTCGACTGATAGTTTCCTTTTTGTCAGCGGGGTTCAAATTTTCGTTGTGTCTCGACCGCGAATGTCGTGTTCTCGTTCCGCCTTCTTCTCGTTCCCGACTGGCAATTCGTTCAAGCAATTGAACTTTTTGATCAGGAGTCATTTGGCTGAACTGTTTGCTGTGGGATGGTCTTTCCTCATTTTCCGGTTCCTTTAGCAAACACAAAATGTTTCATGAAAACGAAGGCGTTGGTCACATCTCCGTCATCTAAATAAGTTCCGCAAAAACGTATGTGTATCTCAACGAGATTATTGATTCATTAACTTCTCTATCTTCCACGTGATACATAATATGATCGTCATTGGCAAAATTCAACATTCTCCAAAACGGTTCAAGTTTGTTTCGTATCCAGCTGTTTCCGGACCAACTTGACGATGTCCGATTGTTATTATAATCTAGGAAACCGATCATTGCACGAGAACTCGATGCGGAAAGGGGGCTCCTGAATCGAGTACAAGGATTTTTATTCGTTGAAGGATTGGGCGTTATAGAGCTGGAATACTTCTTTCCGAGGTAATCAGGACGCGACGGGGAACGCTATAAAACATCTTTCTCTCTAAGTAATCTATCTATCAAACATACTTGGAAGTATTTTGGCAGATCACTTACGAATTTCGGATGTTTGACGTAAGGAATTTCACCGCGGAAGACGTCGTATATCTGTGTCAGATAGGAAAACATGGCGAGCTTGTCGGGAACGTCGCATTCTGCCATCTCTTCGCCGGTCATTATCTGAAACCAGTAGACAAAGTTAACGAATTTGCATCGTCTGTATTCTTAGCGGCAGTGAAATTTCCCAGGTCAACTAACCGGTGGTATGCCCAACTCTTTCTCAAGGATATCGAAGGCCAGCTGGTTATTCTTCTCCACGTCTTCCGGTTGCAAGCTATGAAAATCGATCAAATTCGGACGATATCTATGAATAATCGCACAAATGGCTAGACCGTTTTTAAACGAGACGCCCATGTCTTGAATCTTGACCGAGTCGTAAAGAGCCACCTGCTTTTGCAGCCAACGGAGAAGCATATCCGGATGAATTTGGGAATCCCCGTGGAGATCTGTTGAACAAACGTAGCATGTATAATATATTTGAAATTTACAAATGGTAATTGACCGATCCTACTATTACATCATAATTCAATCATTTTCGAGACTCACCGCGGCGCCGGCGTTTCTTAGGAATATCAACGTCAGATTGTATCGGAAGCTGTTTAGCGCTGTCAGGATCATCTGTATCGAGGAGACTTCGCACTTGCATTGGAGTTACAGAGGATACATTCAGATTTGGGTATCTTAAAGAGAATTCAGTTACTATTGATAAGGGGAACAAGATTATTTGAAGCTAAGGGAAAAAAATGGTTAGATAGATGCACATTAAACATGAGTTTCATCGATTGCCTTCTTCGATTGCACAATTTTGCGAACGAAAGCTCCTAGAAGGAGATTCTCTGGTCCTCATGGTAGGAATTCGGTAAGAAAGCAATCAATAATTGTACACGCGTACTCTCTGAACATTTCATTTCAAGACCTTTTGTAATTCCTCCACAATTCGGTGGAAGATCACCATTCTAAGTGTACGAGAGCTCTTAAAAGTATTGCGTTATACCTGGTGTGCGGGTCCAGAGTGTACGCGGCGTAGTCTCTGTTCAAGTTTTCCGGCGTGGTCTGTCCAAGCAGTCTATAGATAGATTCTCTTTCTCCGATCACTTCCAGGGGCGACATCGCGGAACCCCATTGCTTTATCGCCCAGCAGGCGTCCAACGAACTTAAAAATCCTCTCGCGCAGCCGGAACCCGTTGGCCAAAATGGCTACAACACGTTTTCATTTAATTTCCGATTTCTTAAACGGAGTACCGGGCGAACACAGTAAATCTACTCTGTTTAGGCAAGTTTCAGGAAACGCGATCGTACATACCTCCAGCAGGCTGTCGCCGACAAGGATCATGAGCAATCGATGACCGCGACGCTCCAAAATCCGACTAGCATTCTCCGCCGCGTACATCGACGTGAAATCAAACATGGCCACGTCTGGTTGCCCATAATGATTCACTGCGAATTCCATATCCATCATTTGGTATTCCGTTGAGAATTCGGCTGCCTCGCGAGCGTAAAGCATCAATGCCTCGCGGTCCACGTTCTCTTTGGCGAGTAATTTGGCAGTGTCCGCGTGATCCTAATGGTATATTGCGATATCGTTATTGATCTCCCTCTCTCTCTCTCGCTCTCAGAAACTTTACGACATCGATACCTGCAAAATGACTCCTTTGTCGATCAAACTGTGCTTCTTCGCTGTCATCACGAAATAGTGTGTATCGTCTTTGTAATACACGATATTTTCCAAATCGATGCCGGTTTCTTGGTACAATTCTTTGAAGAACTTCTGATTGAAAATGAAAGCCACACCGCTGATTTCTTCCACTCGGGCCTCCGCCTCGGTCCGTTTGTTGATAAAATTTGCTGTTATAGCGATCGCCAGTTTCCCCCTGAACTCTTTCCGCTTGAAACCTTCAAGCGTGTTTCTCTTACCGTCCGCGCCGATCAACACGTCGAACTCGTACTGGGAAACCGGATGATCCGCGGGCGTTGTTTTCGCTCTCCAACCGATTTCTGCAATAAAGATCCCCCGATAAAAAGATTCCTGGGACACACACAGGGGTCGGTCGGCTACTCACTTCCATCTTCCTGGTTCTCCGGTGGCGGTATCAGAGAATCGAAGCTTACGCTCTCATGGAACTCGACACCAAGGATCAAAGCGACTTTGAGCAAAATACACTGAAGCTGGCGAATGCTGATGTGATCGATAGACCCGGCGCAGAATTTCCCGAAGAATTTCTTGGCCCCGAGTCCACGGAGGTCTTGTATGACAAACGGCCAAAGATGGAGTACATTGTTCCTGGACATCCGATCTCTCTTCTCCACGACCACCACTTTAGCTCCCAATAGCTGCGCTTCTATGGCCGAACGAAGCCCGCAAGGACCACCTCCGATGATCAACACCTGAAACGATACTTGGTTCAGCTTGTCTATATCCTTTTACCAATCAACTAACCAAAATAAAAAAGACATTGGTACCCTCGCATTGGGACACGCTTTGCCGCGATTATAACATTTATGGTTCGCCCTCTGATCGAACTTCTTCCACAGAGCTTGCGCCTTCCACGATCGCAGCTTTCCCTTCAGCTTCGGATAGAACTGAGTAACCGTGTTTGGTCTGATTTTCAACAGATCGCACAGATGTCGGAAGTGGCCGAGGATAGTCTTCAAGGTGGTCGCGTTGCAGAACAGATTGAACACCTCGTTCGCCATTGCCACATCCGGCGAGTTCACCGCCTGTTTCCGACCGACTTGCTGATGATCCATCTTCACGATTCTGTCGAGCATAAAAAACATCTTTCAGTTCACAATCAGTGTACAGTCTGCAGGCGAACGTTTAAATCAAGTACGAGTTTGGCAGAGAGAAAACGTTTGCGGGCAAGACTCGCCGGTTTCCACTTAAGGGATTAGTAGGAACCGCTGCGTTAGAAGCGGAAAATTTCGACGCGCAAACGTTGGTTAGTTTCGCGTGTGCCGAGCATTTATCGCGGCGCGGAAATTTAACGCTCTGCGGGCAGCACTCAAGACCAGAAATGAAAGAAACCGTCGTCGCCATTGTATCGTTTTCTAAACGACGACGTTCCGCCGCGTTCGTTTGCGGGGCAAAACACATTCGACGGAAATAACACGTGGCTGCGGGGAAAATTCCAGTGTAAATCTGGTGCGCCATGAAAAAGAAACGCCACGCGAGTCGCGAGGCGCGAGGCTCGACGCGCGACGCGCGACGCCCGAGAAGAAAACCACAAACAGACCAACCAGCGTAGCGCCGCATCGGCCTCTGGAAAGGATTCCTTCTGGAGCGACACCGGATACACTACAAATTCTAGCTACCGAAAGCGATTTCCACACCCTAATGCTTTCCGAGCGAGCCAGTCAAGCGTTATCGATTCCCCTTGACCGGTATTCTCAGCTGAATCCAAGATATTTATGGAGACGCCGGATTTACTATCGTTTAGTTACCTAGTAGAATTACAGGATGGCGGCTCATTTTACAGACATTTATTGTTAATCGTCGCTCGACAGTATCATAGTGCCCGGAGTAAGCTGCGAGGCGGTATCATATGGTTTTAATTGCGAAACGAGATTCGATCGTCTTCCTCGGCAAAGATCGCTCGCTGTTAAGACAAAACGGTGACTAACATAAGACTCGCTTCTTTCTTAGAACTCAGAATCGACGACTAGAACCGCTCTCATTAAAAGTGAATATGTATGTACGTTTAAAAAGTAAAATTCAAAATACGAGATCCAGTTTGACTTTCTCGTGAAATTAAACCGATTCGCCTTCTTTCGCGTATCCGGCATATAACAAAGAACAACTTTACCCCAAATCGTTCGTGAAATTCTTGCGGTTCGAAGAAACCGTCGGACGAGGAGCTCGTTTCTCTGTGAAACGGTACAGTGATTTTCTAACTGGTCGTCTCTCGGTAGTTTTAGCATTGTGCTGCTACATAATCGTCGCTTCTCTGGGAGGCTTCGGTGCCAATAAGATTAGGGGATTATCGATACGTGGAAAATCAGAGGTGATCACCGGAAGCGGCACGTGACGCCGCTTTGGCTCGCGAAACTGCATCGAGCATCGGGGGACATCTATTGATTTTTCATTACCTAAGACAGAGCAAGCCGGCGCGCGGCGGACGGTTAGGAACGAGTCTGCAAATAACCATCTCCCTCCTCGATGAATCGACGATCCGCAGAGGAAGAAGAACGAGCTAGCTGTGTCCCGGAGCATCCTCGAGCCACTTGAAATGTCACGAGGTACTGCCCAAGATGCCTTTTGCGTGCCTCTCGCGGTTAGGCTCGATCGAATAGATCGCGCAGATCGTGCGGGCCCGCTGGCTGGCTGGCTGGCTGCGCTTCCAACACGCCGCTCGGGGAAATCCCGGATTTCGCGAACCAGCAACAAATTAATTGGTAGTATAATTCATTCCACTCGTTGACACTGACGCTACCTCGCAACGATTCTTTCTCATATCTTTCGTCCGGAGAAAAGCAACCGATACATTGATAAATTGTATGTGGAATGAGCTGGTGTAGCATCTTTCACTGCACGAGCATACAAATTAAACAAATAGCTCGGACAATCAAAATGTGTCGGGCTGCGCGATATTGGAAGGCATTTTGGAGGTACGCGCGATACTCCATCGTGCAACAATTAGATTTGATTCGGTATATCTACGTATGCTCTCTCTTTACTTTTCGCGAAAATGTCGGAGCTGTTCGGGAGAAGATTTTCGGTGCCTCCGGGCAAAATTTTCTCCGGCAGAGTAACCGAGACACGGCAGCGAATGGTAATTTCTCCCCGTGGCGCACAATGACTTTGTTATGCACGGGCACGTCCTGTACTCCGCGAGCGAGAGCAATAACGTGTCACGAATACGTCGATGCCCGACACGATGCACTTGCGCGCACGGTTCTTTGAACTTACGACCTGATAACTCTCCTGCGGATGCTTTCATCGCGCGGCCGACGCATTACCCCGGGAAAAACGGAAGAGTCCGCGGGAAACTTTCTCCGATGGACGTCCTTCGGAGATCAAAGTGGCTGCGTAACCGTAACCGTCAACCTTTCCTCTTTCTACCTTCGCCGACGATGGAAATATTCTCGATCGTATAATTATCGTACGTTTATTTTTACTTTGATTCTTCCCGGCGAGACGTCGCGAACGGTTACCGAGGTGAATAAACGTTCAACGTTCACCGTTCACCGTTCACCGAACCCACGGTGTGCGGGTAACATCGAGATTTTAGTTAGACGCATTGACACGGATACCGATAGTTGCATGTACAACAAGTACCCTGCAATAAAATCGCGATCGAGGTACCCATGTGGGCCGCCGGCATAAAGCGGAACGCGTTAATAGAATGGCGCGTCGAACGCCCGTACAAATTCGAACCGAGCACGATCCGCGAATTGCCACTAACCAGCGAAAACGGCGTAGCTCTGCGACCGCAGACGCGGTTGCATCTCGTTTCCTAATTTGTTTCGGAGGTGTCTAATAAGCTGTGAGGCGAACCACCTTTCGGCTAAGTGACGCAACAACGATAAACATGCAGATATCTCGGCCATTAGTTGTCGTTACTTCTGTATTACGTTGCGTTTCGCAAAATGATCCGTCACGTGTACGAAACGGGGCGATCGAGCGCGCCTGCGATCTTTCAATTCGAGCTAGTATATTGGTTACAGACGTCATGCTGTTTGGTCTAACTCTCCGTCGATGATGATGGTGATGGTGATGGTGATGGTGATGGTGATGGTGGTGGTAATGCTACTGATGACAATGATAATGATAATAATACCATTTAAACTTCTTTTGCAGACAGAGCCTGCATTAGCGTCGACCCAATTTCCACGTTCGAAGGAACTTGACAGGAAAGGAGCAGTAAGAAAGAAGATTGGCGACTGTCGGGTTATTTCGGCTAACTACTGTCGGCTAACAGTTTTCGACTCCGCGGGCCAACAGTTTTGTCTCCGGCTACGCAAACGAACGGGGGCCGATGTTAATTTCCTTAAATTGCGTTCAACGGGATAATCTTGACCGGTGGAACTCGATCGGTGGAAAGAGCGATGCGAATCGAGATACGACAGGGTTTCACGCTGCGTCGGCAGCGTAGGAATAGTTTCTCGTTGTGCGGTCACGATCAGCTGTTCCGGCCATTATCGCAAATTGTCAGGGCAAACGAGCGTCATCCGACGTCCACGTTATATGTACCTACGCGAATGCTTTTACGCCCCCTGGTACTTTTCTTTTCTTTTCTCGGCTTATCGAGCTTTGCCTTTGAACGACTTCATCGGAAAGTTCCGGCGAATACGGTCCCGCGTAAGAACGTTTCGTCAGGTTATCGAAGGCCTATCGAAATTTACCGTTCATCAGTTTCTGTCACCTGCGACGCTTGCTTGGCCAGGCAAGTGACCCGAATGTTAAGCGCTGAACGTAGGTTGAAGAAGAACGAGCGCAACCGGGCAAGCAGTTCACTGGGTTATCTATTAGAAGTCTTGGGACGCTATTGTGCAACGCGCGATACCGCTCTGTACCAAGGTGTCATGCTACATTTTGGAACCACTTGGAACCAAGCCACTCTCTCGCTCCCTCCTGCTTCATTCTACATAATATCATAACAAACGGCGCAGAAACGCGGCGATCTGCCCCGGTTCGAACGGCGACGCTCCACAATTTTTCCTTCGGTTATTATTTACTTGGTAGTTGCGGGTCGAAACCTTTTCATACAAGGATCAGGAAAGAATGACGAGGTCTCACGGTCGACGATGTACACGTACGAGCAAGAGCTTTTCTCGAGGGTGTACATATTCTGTAGAAACTCCGACACGTGGGCTTTTTCGCGTTGCATAAAAACCGATGCTTCGATCCACGGTTAATCGCGTTTCCAGATTTCTCGAGATCCTCGTTGCGTCATTTACGAGATTCGCTCGCTCGCTCGCGTAACCGTTCTTTATCTTCTCGGTACGTCGCGTTGTTATTAAACAACGGAAGTTTGCAATGTCTTCGCTTAAGCGCAGGATAAGCATTTATTTATCGCGTTACACGTATACGGCGATACCGAGCGCGGTTGAATCCGGGTCTCTTTGTGGTCGCAAGTCACGCTGTAGAAACACGGAACGCCATTGAATCGAACCGCGCATTCATTGTCCGTGATTCGTGCGACCTGTTATGTTCGCCGTTACGTGTTCGTGGACTTTTTCGCGTTCCGTATATTTAGGTGCAGTCCGCGCAAACGATTCTAGGTCAGAGAAAAACCGCCAGCAGTCGGCGGCGAGACCGCGGCCGCCTCAAAATGGTTATCGATGTTTGGACGACGTCGTCCGCGGGCTCCGACTTTGCTCGGAACTCGATAATGCAAATCGATGGTACGAGTCGCCCCCGTCCGCATGGATCGCAGACGTTACTTTCGTTCGGGCACTATTCGCTCCGCGGACTACAAAGAGACACGCCTCGCGTACGCCCCGACCTTCTTTCAGATTTTCTCTTTGCTTTCGTTTCGGGGGGACCCGACTCGAGCTCTGACCCCGTCTAGATCAATTTTCTTCGAATATTTCGCCTTGTTAAAAGCTCTCTTCGAGTCATTTTTTCCAAGTTTAAGAGACAGGTCTCTTTTTATCGTCGACGCATGGAAAAGAATAGGAGCCATTCCGGCCGGTGGAGAACAACAAACGGGGAGCACTCGTTTCGGAGAGTGACCGAAAAAGAGAAGGTGAGTGTTCCTCTATAAATACGATGCCCGAGGTGGTCGTGCGAGAGACGCGATCTCGTGGAACTAGAGCGACCCGACGCGACGCGACGCGACGCGACCAGCAATTTTGCAGGCGTCACGCGTCGTGGGCGTCGATCAAGAACAGAACAAGCTGCCAGTGTCACCGAAGCTGAACACGTATGCGATTTCTTTCGAATCTTGCCTTTCCAATGAATTTTCTCCGATTCGAGAGACGCGATAACTCTTGCGAATCGGAAAACAAGGAGAAACGGATGTACGGTAGAACCATCTCGTTCCTCCGAAAAGTCGAAGATCAAAACAGTTCGGACAACCGAGTTATTGCGACAATAGAGATTCGCTAATTTTCACTCATTAATTGAACATTCTATGATTAGCGTTTTTATTTGGCTCTACTTTAAATAGCGGGCCGAATGCGTTAATCATCGGTCGTAAGAAAACGAAGGCTACTGTTCAAAAATGGAGTTCGTCAAATTATAACGTAATTAGTTGTTTCTCATGTAGTAACATCAATCATTTTCCAAGTTACAATTACACGAAAATTGATATTTGATTGCTGTCATGTGGCTGCTCGTGTCTCACTGTGCGCCAACCGAATGTTTTGCGCGTTATTGCTCGAGGAGCCACGGCAATAAGAGAGAGAGAGAGAGAGAGAGAGAGAGAGAGAGAGAGAGAGAGAGAGAGAGAGAGAGAGAGAGAGAGAGAGAGAGAGAGAGAGGGAGAGAGGATCGGCAGAAGAGAAAGATCGTCAGGTGTATACGACAAAATTCGTTGATCTCGCTTTGATGTTTGCCGACAATAGAGCGATAGTAGCCGGCTCGGGTTCGCCGTCCCCTTCGCGTCGTTCTTTTAGCTCGTCTCGCTCGACGCCAAAGGACATAAATTTACGGCAATTAGCGGTATCGAGTCCGATAGACGAGCAGCAGACGAGCGAACAGGTTGTGGACCTCGCCGCGTTATTGCCGGCCGTGCAACGATACCCGCCGTTACACGTTCGCTCTGTCGCATTCTGCACAATAATATGCACATCGCCGGTCAAGCACGTGGGCCGTCCGTTCGATGAACGACCACGGGCACACGCGACTATTTTCGTTTGCATCGATTTTATTGGACGAACGTGGACGCGTGTCTCTCTGATACGCGGGACCGCGATATATGTACATACGCTCCATCGTCTATTATCGTCGCTTCCGTCTTCGAACGAGTCCCATTCAGATTGCGAAACAGATTTAATTCCGGAATCGATGTCCGCCGACGGAAAACTAATTATACGCGGATGAATATTAACTCGTTGGATCGTTCGACGCGCGTGGGACTTTCGTTGCGAAACCGGTGCCGCGCGCCGCGCGCCGCGAGCGGTTCGATTCGTAGGAAAAATCTGAAAAATTCAAACTCCAAGTATTTCAAAGTTTTCAAACGGAGGTTGAAGTCGTCAAATCAAATTGTTCGCATCGCAAGAAAAAAAGCAGTCCAATCGCACGCAGCTTTCTCTAGAAGGGTAAATAAATCCCCATGGGTTGAACAGCGCGGGGCGGTCTTGTTAAAAAATTCAGAGGAACACTCGAGGACGTCCTCTTGACAAATCTCATTATCCGCGGCGTGAAATTAACGAACTCGATGGTCGGTCGACTGCCGGCTCCGGGCGACGAATGAACGAGAATACCCTCGCGGTAGAAAGTGAGCACGAAAGAAATCGTCAGCGTCGCAATTAGCGGGGCTTCTTAAATTTCCCCGACAATTAGCGCATTCGTCAACGACGACGCCAGACGATCTTCGGGCCGAGTACGCATAGAACGAAGGAGTACTTTCGTTCGGTGAACGTCTCGTTCGATGAGTATAACGTTAATCGTGCTTAAAAACTTCAAAACAAACTGGCCCACGATAATTGGCTCCGCTATTCGTTAGTTACCCCATGTCTCGGCTAGTCGACTCGAGCGGAGAGGAACCTTTGCGCGCACGCACGCGGAAGAAAGAAAGTGCAGCTGCGAGGAAACACCGTTACACTTTTTCCGGAACACTTCTGGCAGCAAATCGGAATTGCATTAGTTGCGATGGTTGTACGTTGCCTCGCGGCAATTAGCGTGCAATTAGAGAACACGGGTGTTCGGGTAGCGCGAATCGTTTATCGGGGATCGTCGTCTAAGCGAATCCCAGCGCGCCAACGATTCGGTTCGATAAGAAAGTACAATTAATGGGAACAGAAGTCACGGACGGCCGAAATACTATTGTGTGGAAAACGAACCGGGTTGCAAAACGCGTTTGGAAACGAGTACGATAGGTCTCCGCAATTATCGGAACGAGTATCGATCGTTGGAAATAGATTCCGTAGTGTTTGTAACCGAATCGCTGCTCGCAGCTCGCTGCTCGCTGCCCACGCGCATCCGTACGCAATAGCTATCCGATGTCTTGTAAAACGATTCTATGCGTAATCTGTTCCACATATCCGCCGGTACCACGGCGTAATTCTAGAAACTGGACTTCGCTCGTTCCTTCGACGAAACATCCAACAATTCCCGAAGAGAACGTGTAGCGATACCGATTCGGTAGTCTCCGGCTGCCGCGAAGACGGCATTCTATTTGCCGTCGAGGAATCCTCGCACGAATTCGAAGAGCTTGGACGTTGCACAACGGGAAAAAGCGCGTTTCGACGAGCGAGCCTATAGGTCACCGCTTGAGCGTTAAAAAAAGAAACCCAAGAAAGTCTTTGCGTAAATTAAAGACGAACTGGGGCAATCGCGGCAGCCGCCGCCTGTCCGACCTCGCACCATCCTCCGGAATCGTTCGTTCGATATCGGAGGAGACCGCTGGCTAGGGGCGAACGTCACGCCGCTCTCTAGGAAATCCTCTTTCCCGAAAAAAGTTGCTCGATCGTTATCCGACGATAGTGAATCAAAACGATTTAAACTCTTCCTTCGTTTGACTCTCATCTTCTTTTGAAAACCACCCTAAAAATTCCACCAGACAAATTCAGCGAACAAAAGTCGTACTAAAAGCGTATGATTGATTTCACTTGTCATCGGTGAGATCGACGCGGTAGATCGATTCTGCGAATCAAAACTCGCCGTCCCGCGTCTCGTTGTTCTTATCCACCTGTTCGTTTCGGACAGTGGTTGTTGCTCGAACGGTTACGGATGTTTCCTCGAGGAAAGTCTTCGACCAAGTGGTACGCGAGCTCCGATAAAAAGAATCGGAGACGGCGGGACTTCCTTATCGGGTGGTATACGCTGTTGGCACAAGACGAACCGGCGAAGGGCTAATTCAAAGCTGACGATAAAGCCGAGCTCGGCGCGGTGCGCTGGACAAAGACAGATAACCGCTTAGCACCGATAACGCTTATCGGACTGCTGTTTTCTATCTCATTTTCTAACGAGCGACAGGTTCACTGCCAGTGGATACCCGACTCGATGATTCACGTCGACGTTTCTTTTATAATCCTTCCTGATCGTATACCATTTCTGCGAGTGCGAGCCTTTGTACTTATTTGGTCACGAGATTGTAATCGGCTGTTGGCGTCGATGACAACGATAAGGAAACGCGGAAACTAATATTCACGGAGATCTGCAACTCGCGCTAGCAAAACGGTAGTGGCACAATCGTATCTGCACAGGGTGGTTAAAAGAGGATTGTTCAATATTTATACGGTATATAGGACACGCTGTACTTTTTTTCGGAACATCCTATACACGGCTCGTAAAAGTTGAATTCCTCGATCGTAGAAGTTGCGACTAGCGTGCCATGAGACATAGAAGAAGATATCGATGGGTCAGAAGTCGTAAAAAGTCGTTGCAAACGACTCGTCCGTTTAATTATGTAATGCGAGAAACGTCGGTATCGGTTGCATCAACGGTTAAAATTAGATTTATAATCAAGCATTGTCAACGTTTTATCCATGTCGGTAATGTACTTTTACTTCGATCCTCGTTCGTGTAAATCATGTCTTGCGTCAACAAAAGGTCGCCGATTTTCAACAATTTAATAAATTATTTGTAATGGTTTACGCGCGTCTATTTAAACTCGAGAAGACAGTTTGACGTTTGCATTGTAACAAACTGTGCGCTAAACGTATTGTTAAACCTGAACGAAGAGATGCCAAGTTCACGATCGACATTGGCATCTCTCATAGCTACACCCATAGAGCACGAAGATAGTCCGGTGCGTGTGTACCCGACAATTCTCTGACCCTTCAACGACAACGACGACGAAGAAGAAGGGTCGCCGATTAATTAATTAATTAATTAATTAATTAATATCGGTGCTTTCACAAAGAAAATAAATGGTCGTACAATCAAGTTCAAGGTATTGCACTCGAGCGTTTAGACCGTACTCTTCCTTCCACGTTGGTGCGTACACGGTGCACAATACACTTTGCATAAGTAACAAGTTTCAATTAACCATTGAACCCGGGAGGGGGACGTCGTTCGTTATCCCCCTCTATCATAGCCGCGATCATAATCCCCGGTGGAGCACAGTTTAGCCGCACGGTTTAACATATAAAGGACACCATGCCGAGAGACGATCTCACGGTTTTATGCGAACGACCGAAGGCTGTCTCGCCCGGGACCCGGGACACGTTCGAGAAGTTGCGATCGACGCGACGTGATGCGACGCGATGGTAATTGCGGATAATTGCCACGGTGGAAATTTCACGCGATCGTCCGAATAGGATACACGGGCCGACGATGCTATCGTAATTGGGACGCCTCGCAACAATGCAAAACATCGCGTTAAATTACGGGCGAGGAGCTCGAGGACGCGGGAAACCGAGTCGTTTAGCATACAATGATGCCGAGCGAAGGAAAAATGATTCGCTGATGACGGGCATCGGAATAATTAGACGAAATCTCGTTTTCGTTCGACCGCGTGACGTATTCGGCTACCAACTGTGTATTCTTGTACGTGTTTCCACTCAACCCTTCTCCTGTAAACTACGATTTTCTTTTTGTTATTATCATTACCATCACTTCTATTATTGACTAGTATATTACTATTATTATTACCATCATCATCTCGTTGAGATATCGTCGAAAACGATAGCACGTTGTGGGCGCGTTAATAAATTCGGCAAAAGCGTCGTTCACCCTACGCGAAAGCAACGGCGACTTCCGAGCGCAAAGATATCCCCAGGTTCTAAGGCCGTACGCGTGTACAACGCGATCTCTGCTGCTGACGTCAATCCTTTCCCAGGACAAAGCTCCTGCCGCCATGCCACGCCACGCCACGCCACGCCACGCCACACCATACCACGCCGTACCGAGGGGTGTGATCATACATATATACCGGAACACAGTCGGGGGCTGTTCGACGGCGCCGAGCGTCGAGACGCTTCTCAAACTCTCCCAACAAAACGTTCGTCCGTCCGTCCGTCGGCCCCCATAATACTACCAACTTCTCCCTATCCTCCGACATTCTATTGCTTTTCCTCTCGTTTCGATCCATTTTTTCTCTCCGCTCAACGCCTTGCCTAGCCACCGTTTCTTCGCGATCGCGTTCCTTCTCCGAGATTACATTGTCAAGAACGTCTCGTCGTGATCGCTTCCGGACGCGGGACACTGTGTCCTCCGGAGAGTGTCTTCCAGCACAGACAAAGAACCGTAACCATAGAAATATTTTAAACGAAAAATCTAGTAACGCACTGTGGGCCATTGATTCGTTTTTTAGTGGCAATAATTATGTCAGCGTTACTTCGAAACTCGACACTTTGATGATCGTTATCAAGCACGCACGACTATAGGAAAAATAATCAAATTCGATTCGATGCTATTTTTATCATGTTTTGTATTCGATCTACATTAATCTAATGATGACAACTGTAGGCGGTAGTTCGGGGGTCGCCGCTCGATTGCAAACGATTCGAAACATTCATATTTAGTCTATTAAACTCGAAGTCTTGGTCGAAAATTGATTTCGGTGTTATAACGCAAATGGTTAAGATTCGGAAGTTGACTTTTGGTCATGAGAAGCAGTTCCCTGGACCGCTGCTATGCGTCGGGTCATAGAAGCTCGCGAGATCGTTGGGGCGTCGGAAAATTCCGCGTTGGAGAATCCGAAAACATTTGATCGGAGGAGATTCATTGAAGGAGGGGTGGCGCGCTTTTTATCCTAGCAACACGCGAGGGAGCGAACCGAGCGAGCGCGAGCGTCGAGACGCTTTTCAGACTGTCGCAATAAAACGTCCGCCAACCCCTGTGTCCAACACAAACAAACCAGAACGTTCCCCAAGAATATCGCTGTATTTGCATGAGAACGCCATTTACCGAGCAAAATCTCTTACGACGAACGTCGTCATCCTGAAAATGCGCCTTTACCCAATAATTATTACCCCTTCTTGTTTTTTTTTCTAGACAACTAATTACTGTAATATACGTCCAATGAAACTGCACCCGATATTGTCTCTTGTTGATGCATGCGTCGTCGGTATAGCGACAGATTCGTGCAAGTTGCGAGCGGGACAAACATTTACCTCGTCTTATTCTTTTAAGTTGGATCAAAGTGTGACCAATCTAATGACTAGCGCGCGAGTCATCCTGGTAAGAAAACCTAAAGCGTCTTTCAGAGTGACGTCATTTTGAACTCTCACACACTGTTAATTGCCATTGGCTTGTAATTGTTAAACACTCATGTTTTATCTTTGTCCCTAACTCATACATACACATATTATACGTTTCATAGTATATATATATATATATAAGGTCAATGTTTAGTATACAAGTTTTTAGCCAAATTAAAGATATTACGAGGTCGATGGCTACCCCGAAGAATCTTTCTAGAGCTAAAACTCCTTGTCCTGCCAACAATATTACAATATTCGCTGGTCAGCCTCTACTGGATCGATATAAATGATGTAAGACATCGCTATAAAATCGCTCTAAAAGATTAACGTCCGTAGACTCGAAGGTCAAGATCAGGGAACGAGCTCGCCAACGGTAGACGCGTTTTCCCCAACAAAAAGCGAATTTTCCTGGGAGTTTCCGCGAGCCGGTTGCTTTTTCAAGAGACTTTCTCTTCCCTTGTTCAGACCTCCTCTCGGTTCCTCTGTCCTCGTTAGAGTTAGGTAGGAGAACGGCGCGTGAACAAGGTCTCTTCGGCGTTCGTTGCACCGGCTGTTCACGATTTGTTGCTCCGTTAATTAGATTGTCCGCAACCGTCGCGTCGCGTCGCGTCGCGTCGTCTCGACGAGACGTAACGGAATAGCAACGCCCCGTGATCTCTCGTTGAACAGTTTTCGTCGCGCAAAGGCGCTGTAATTCGCGGAGTCCGCTTATCGATTGGAGGCGTTAACCGAACTAATGAACCGTCGCTAAAAGGCAACGAACAAACTCGACTCCGGGCGATACACCGACGACACCGTTCGGCAGATATAACCCCACGAGGCAGGGGAAAATATTGCTGAGCGGTGGCTCATTCTTTTCGACCGGATTTATCGAGAATCTGTAAATTAGCCTCGCAAACAACCACGAGTTATCTAAATAAGCGCGGGAGGTTTGTCGGGGCGGCGTGTACACAATGTCGCCAGGACAATATTTGCTTAACTCTTGGTGTGCAGAAAAAGCTCGATCGGTGTTCCGATTGCGGGAGAATTTTCCAAAACAGATCGAAAAAATACTTTGGACGCTTTGTTGGCCGACGCACGCGGCAGCCTTGAATTTTTCGAAATCGAGCGGCCGGACCGGAGACGACGAGGACGGTGTGTCTCGCCGATCGAACGGGAACCACGACATTCCGAGTCGTCAGAAATACGAGACCTTTCGGACGGCGAAAATAGAACCCGAAACACGTTCGTCTTCTTTCCGTCTTTTCCGGACTCTATGCGGGGTTGATGTTGCTTCTCTAAACGTATCGCAGAGCGCAGTCGGCCCGCCACTCGAGGCAATTAAATGCGGAACATGATTCACGGGATACGGGGCGGGACACGGGAGGATGATCCACGGGATCGTGATGCAACGATTCTTCCTGCGCGCGGACACTCGAGCCGCGACGCAGCGTCGCGTCGCGTCACGTCGCGTCACGTCGCGTCGATCTCTTTGCGGAAAACAGTTGAGATATTTGCGACACTCGTGTCAACAGCCTGTCGCAAACGTCAATGGGACGACCGATGCATTTCCGTCTTGACGAAAACAACCGCGTACTCTACTTTCTGGGGGAAATTGCGTCGCGGACACGCAAACACGCGTTTTACATTCGGTCGTCCCCGCGGTATATACATTGTACACTCTCTCATAAACGCAGTGACAGAAAGAACCAGCTGTTACTCGCGTTTAGCAACTTTTTCATCCGAGCCGGTAATGAAAATTTTCAAAACGCTTTCCGTAAATCTTAGTCGCTTGTATGCTGCTAAAAATTTCATCGAAATAAGTAAATTCGAGTAAAAGGTCGTTCCGTTGCATTTCCACTTCGAATCGAGCACGAGTTGCTCGCGAAACCGTTTCAATCCAGCACCGAGAGCGAAGGAGATACTTCGGGCGTTAATCTTGGGTGACTCACCCCGTGTGTTTTTCACGATTGGGCGCACGAGCAGCAGCTAAAAATGCGGATCAGTCTATCGGTCGTCATTTGTCGGGGCAGTTCGCGATGGCTCGAGATACCATCTCTCTCTGTCTCTCTCTCTCTCTCTCTCTCTCTCTCTCTCGTTCGATAAAACTTGTTCAAGAAAATGCAGAAAGAAAAAGAAAACTGTCGGAGGAAACAGCCGATGCTCGAGAGCGGAAGAGTAAATGAAATCCCACGGTTAATCTTGTAACCGCTTTTCAAGAAACTCGATATTTCCACACAAGTTGCTCGCGCGGGATTACTAATCTCGCGGAGGAGCATTACTATTATTGCAGTCTCAGTCTATATTTGCGTTGCAGCATCGCAAATCGCGCTTCGGGTTTATTCCTACCTTCCTGAGATCGTGTTACGTAATACGCGCGATTATAGCCTAGAGTCTCTGCTATCCGGACGACGGAGAAAGGATATATCGATCGTTCAGGCGCTGCGGAATAAAAATCGGTAGCGCTTGACGCGCATGGAAAACTGCATCGCGAACATTGATCCATTTGCCGACGCGTTTTCATCGACAACCGGTTAAGAGTTCCGCTCTCGCTGCAACCGCGCCGCACAGTGCTCTAGGAATTCGCTTTCCGTGGCTTGAATTATTCTATCGTTGTTTCAAGGTCTAAGGTAATGGCATAGTAGGTCGTTGAATTCGTCTCGGCACCACCTAGAACATTATCGAGTTCAAAACACGCATCAACGTGCTCTGCCGCAAAGTGCGACGAACGCAGACGAACAAACAACGGATTAACGACAAGAACAAGAACGCGGGGCGCGCGCGATAATATACAATTCATTGCCATTCGTTCTTTGAAAGCCGACGATCGTCCGCCTGGCGACTGGACGAATCGGCGATCGAGCGAATTCCCGGAATCAAGAGTTTTTTTTCAATGCCAAACCAATCATTCTCGAGGATTATTAACTGGATGGAGACACCGTCAGGTGAACGAGCAAGACAAAAAGATCCCGTGACTCAAGGTAAAGATAATGCGCGCGCGACTCGTGCAAGTCCATTAGTCATTGCGCGTCCAGTCGCAGACTCTTAGCGCCGAGACAAAGACAAGAGAGTTTCCTGAAAAGTAGGACGAAATGTTTGATTTGGTGAGAGATCATCGAGAGAGAGAGCGCATCTAGCGCGTGTGCCCCGAAGTTACATTTTTGTCGCGCTATGTGGGAGGCGTACACCAAGAATAGAGATTAGAACACGATATTTCGGTGCATCCACCGAATACGACGCCACGATAATTTGTAGCATTCGCGTTCTTGCTCGGTGATCAACGGTTTCTCATGTTTTCTGGTCTATTTAACTTCGCGCGCTGTTATTTCGGAGCCTCTATACGGCCCCGAGGCGGCTGGCTGGCGATTCCGTTTCCAACGATTTCACCTGTAACAATTTCATCCGTCAAAATTCCCCCTGCAACGTCTCCCCGTTCATGAAAATTCCATTCGCGCCGACACGCGGTGCGATTTTCGAAAACTCGTTGAAACGATCGAGTCGGCGCAGCGGGAGGATGTATCGCTCGGACGGCATCGCGGGTCGGTTCCTTATCGAACGACCGTCCCATTTTTGTATTGTCATTGAAACGTGACCGGCAGACCCGATCGTAGACAATCGATATTTTCGGTCTGCGCTGTCGACTCGTACCGTGCCCTGCTGCGGTATAATGATCGCGCACAATGGCGGGATGACGAATTTCCTATGCGTCGCGTGCACCGATTGATTCTATGCACGTGGTCAGGATTCGAAGCTGCATTCGTTGCTTCCGTTGTCGGCCGACGAAACCTTCGCCGGTTTCGACGCGTTCGCATGATATTGAGATGAAATTCAACGTTTCGGCACGATATTTGAACGCGTCAACCGATAACGCTTCGAAGCTTCGAAATCCAAAATATTATTAGCCGTTTTGGATAATCGCGTGGGCGGACGCAACGTTCTAGAAGCGCAATTCAGATATCCACGGTGAGAAGAATTATTTAAAGATCTTATGTAGAGCATGAACTACCTGGTTCTAATTAACGTTTTACGTATGTACAATTGGCGTGTTTTCATTATTTAATTACTTCTTAAGAATATTTAATTCCACGATACATATCACAATATAATGTTTGAGAAGGTCTCTAGAAAACTGTTAAACAATTAATCTACCAGGTTATGCTAATTATGCCACGTGTTGTGTCGGATTCAGCGTTTAATCATTTTTCAGACATTTTTCGTTTTCTAAAGAGCAAATGAAATTGCGAGGAAAATATTTCCATCGCAGCTTCGCGACCAATCACGACTACGAGACCGTGGCGTCTCTTTTTTCTCATGGGAGCGTGGGCGATATGCGTGCATGGCATTTCTTGTCATCGTTGAAACTATTATCGTAGCGATCGTATGTACACCGTCATAGTGCCGACCTCGTAACCAGCCGACGCAGTGGTAGCAGCTCGAGTATACATACTTTATTCGCGCATTCGGCCAAACTATCAACGTGGAAAAAAATAATTAGGGTCACGCTAGCGTAACTCCGTGGTACGCGAAGCCTTCCCGCGATTTGACGCGATGCGATAAATTTATGCGAACCTCATCTACGATGCGATGCGATGCGATGCGTTCCATACTGCGTGGATTAGACGCACAACAATTTTGCAAACGCATCGAGCAGCCTTATCAGGATAAGCAGTATTTTATTAGCGATAAGTTTAATCTAGGACAAGAGGCGGGCGTGCGGAAAGTAGCAATAGAAACGAAAACGGAACCTTGTATATTTCATACACGATCAACTAAATACGAATGTGAAAATGGACATATTTAAGGGTTAATAGAATAAAAGCAATAAAGTTGATTCCCCATAATCGATTATAACCCCGTAATATGGAGAAAGAAAATAATTAAGTCAATCGAGGACGAAGGGTGATATTCGATAGACGGTTCCCTCCCTAAAATTACAGTCGCGTAAAAACCACGGGAATGGCAAAGAAAATTCAAGGTTTCACTTTCACCTTCGTGCGAATTAAACAGTTTGGCGTGATACAACGTAGTATCGTAATTAATTTTCGAAACCAATCTCGCCGGGAGTCGGTCGTTCCCTCTTCGATACTTTCCTCTTTCGATTTCACACCGACGCGGTGCGGCGCAGCGGATCTTCGACGGACTTTCGTTTTCACCCGTTTTACGACTTTCTATTGTCCGCGTATAATTATTTCGGATTTTGACTCGCAAATGTATCGCTACCGATCGAACAATTTTTTTCCTCGGGTGTAGAAAGCGTGAAAAACTCTGAAAGAGGGAATTCAATCTACGAACGGGAACGACGATCGTCCTGGACAAATTCAACGCAACAATTGGCGGTTTCGATTGTCGTCGCCAGGACGTTCTAGTTTCTTCGCGAGAATACTGCCGCGGCTTGCTTTCTCGTAATTTTCGACTCGACCGAGCTCCTAATTCCGTTCTTCTCCGCCCCCTCCGCCTTTGTCCGAGACCTGCATTGTCATTTATTCGATAGTTTTGCCCGCTCGAATTCGACCAGAAACGGAAATCACCGTTCAGGTAAGAAAGTGTCTTCGCGGAGACACTTTGTCCTTTGAAATGGAAGAAGATTCATCTCTGTACGATTTTTTTCTATCAAAGTTAAAGCGGTTCAAACATTGGCACTGTTCGGATCGATATGTTTCGATCGCCCAATTTTACTCACAAGTACAAGTATTATTTATAATAATTTCCTAATGAAATTGCTTTATACATAAGCTATTTAATAAGAGGAAAGACTCCCTTTTTCTAGTAATAGTTCATGTTAAGTTCAAATATCGTGCACGTCATTTAGTTAAGTTGCGCAAGAAGACTCGATGCAACGAGTAGAGAATTTTGTCCGAGAAGCGGGCACATTTTTTAGCACACCTGGTGCGTATCGGGTTTCGCTCGTCGAATCCGTCCTACGATAACATATCTCTATAACCACCGATCCGTTTGCAGCGTAACGTTTCTTTCTCCCACGAAATGCACTTGCACCGATACACAAGTATGCGCGTACGTACGTGTGCGTAGGAGATAGAGAGTAGGTTAGAGTAGACGCGGGAAGCCGAGGAGAACGAATTTCATCGAGTATCTGCGCGCGTCTTGCCCGTGATTCTCGCGAATCGATAAACTCATAAATTTCGGTGCCAAGGCACGGTAGGGCGGAGATCGTGAACGCTGAAAATTTCCCCGAGTTACGGTCTAAGAATAGCGGAAACGGCTCCAACGTAGAATACCGATCCGCGAAATCGCTCCTGGATAGATCCCACGATAACAGGGAACAGGGAACAGGGAACAAGGGGTTCCGATAACAGATCCGGCAGCCTAACCACGAGATCGTTTCAGACATCGGAACTCTGCGAGCCGGAGACGATTGGGCAAAGTTGCCCGATCCGAGGACCTCTCCTAATATGAGATCCTAGCTTGTTTTCCTCGTACGTGTCCCGCAGGGATGAGGTGCCGCATCGGGGCACCTTTCTTGCGCATTATCCCGCATCTTCCGTTTTTTCGTCCGCTTGTTAGCGTCCAGATCGGTCTCGGCGTCTCAGCGCCTCAGCGTCGACGAAATCGCAAATCTCTGACTTTTGAAATACGAAAAATGAAAGAAAAACGCGTCCTACATGTCGCAAGGGATATATTCGAGGGATTTTAGGTCACCCTGATTTCTTCAAGTGGGACACGATATTTTCCATGTTCTATTCATAGCGATCTCTTTCATAATTATCATAGACCTTAGCTTACGCAATTATGAATTCGATGACCCACAATTCCGTGGCCTTCGAGATGCGCGCTTCGGCGATAATGCCCGCATTAAGACATTAAGAATCCATCATCGATCAATGATCAAAGATCGGTATCTGGGAAATCGTAAGGCTTTTAGAAAAAAGAATAATCACTTTTAAACGTCGAATTCATCCTACCGATAGGCGAAGTAGGCTGATAACTTGTTTTTAACATTCTTTGTAGCTTCCAGAGCGAACAGGTTATTTCGGATGATCGTCGAGGTGCCGTCCAAGGTCATCCCACGAGTTTACTGGTTCAAAAGCTACCAGCGACCAGCCGGGGTTACCATTTTCGCGGAATATAATAGCAAGATGAAATGAAATTCAAACCCACAAAGGCTTCTGCTGCGTTTGGTAGAATCAAGGAAAGAGGATCCCGAATCTCTCCATTCTTCTTCAGAGGAAACGGAAACGTTCGTTGTAAGCACGGATCGTAGTCGAAAGATTCCGCGTCAGGTAGAAAAATATCGATCCTCGGAAGTCCTACATTTTCCTAAACTCCATTCAATTCCGGGTTTTCTAAGTATTCTATTATACGAACGACAGCAAGAGCTTTCCTTTAATTTATTCAACCGTGATTCGAAAAGCGCCATTGGACAGTTAAGGTAGGGTGGACCCGATTACCGTGGGATAACCAATGGCTGTACTTTTAGTTTGCTTTCGAGTATAAATGTAGCTTTATATTTATGGAGTAAGACGTGTTAAATTTCTCCGGTTTCTTTTATTTTGTTCGTCTCTCGATAAATAATTTCGTTTATTTTTCAATAAAAAAGAATCGAATGTATTTCATTCGATGAATATAAAGTCGATTATACCCGAAAAAGAAGCCGAGGCACGACAACTGGTCACTCCACGATAACCGGCTCCGCTACCCCACCGGTCGCTAACCATTTCGAACGAGTCCGATCGCTTGATTCGCGATAATCGCTTTCTTTTCATCGACCATCGGGGCCAATATTTCTCGCCTACGTTGAGAAAAGCTATTTAGAACTAGTCAGCTCGATACCAATGAATCATCGATCGAAGGACAATTCGATATGCAGACCGCGTCACCGATAGTTTAATAAAACTTTACCACGTATCGGTTCCAACAACTTCTGTGTTACTCGCGGGTGGAAACGATCGTTAAAGGATCGAGCTTGTTACCGTCGTCGTCGTCGTTGTCGTCGTCGTCGTCGCAAACACACGACAGTTAACACTCTGAAAATCAGCAAGCCACGAAGTGCTGCTGCGTACAACTATATGCGTATATTAAATGATTTCAATTCAACGATAATATTCATTGGAGTTCACGGATGTATAGTTTTTAGAGAGAACACAAAGGCGACTCTACCCCCTTGAGTTTCGCCCACGAAACCCAGCGACGTCCACGTAAATATCCACGAACTACTTATTAAACCTCTCGCACAAAGAAAATGCTAACCATCAGCTGCGAACCATCGTCCGCAATTCCCACAGTCGAGTTGACATTCCCATTTACGCGTCCCAGATAGCGCATCTCGCAGCTTTTCGAGCCGCGGACCGTTTTACATATTTTCCAACGCCACGGAACTGCGACGCGGTTTCCTTTAGCTTCCAGTATTTCGGGACAAATACGGCGCACGCTGGTACCGATCGCAGCTCTAGCGGCCCCAAACTAACTGCGTTACATCCATGACGCAATAAACGCCTGTTTCAACTTATAATATCATAAACGTACAGAAACGAAATAACAATTGATAGTTGTAAACCTTTGCACCACGATTTCTTTCACAGTTACGTTGATTAGCACCGTCTTTGTCGCCGCTACCTAAAAACTATTGCAATACATTTCAGTAAACTAAATTGTGATGGAATATTTAGAATGTAAAAGAGTTTCAACACCATCCACTATGATTTGAACTTTCTCGTTTCAGTTTCGTTGATCAAATGATTTATTGATCAATTTTTGTTTGATTTATCATTAAATATATCAAATCTGAAGACACCGACTTTGATGACATTTCTGTGAGAGGTAGTTTCTGGAAAAATATTTGTAAAGTACCGTCGCGATTGGTACCACCAAATGGCGTGCGCTTTCCCGGACTTTGTGGAAAAATCTCGGTCGCCGCATTTTCGATCGCGACGACGACGACGAGAGCGGTGGCCGCGCTGGCTGCCCGTGCAAATCAATTTTTATCGGAGTGTAACGTAGGTAGCCTAAGCAAGGCAGCGTTGTCTTGTACAGCCTGTGTGGGATGCGCCCTGTACGGCGCGGCGTACCAGCTCCGCGTCTTTATCCGCGTCTATCCAGCGAATAAAAGGCCCCGTTCTTTGTCCTTTTTCGCGTGGTCGACAAAATTCAAGCCTAGCAGCGTCCACGCGCCCGTTTTACCACGCCTCCTGCCTGTCTCCTCTTTAGGGAACAGCCGGAGATGGATACATCTCTTCGAACCCTCCGTTCCCATTCATTTGCGAGCAATCGCACCGATCGAATCCTTCTCGCTTTTCAGATTTACTTCAGAAACTTATTTCGGAGACTCGCGAAATCTCCGTATAAATATTTAAAAATACTGATGCATTCCTCATAACTTGTTAAGATTGTCAAAGTAAGAAACAAGCTTCTAACCGATTACACTGTCCGATTGTACTGTCCCTTGCAATCGGTGCAGACAATTTATATTTTGTACAAGTTTGCAACAAGTCTTGTCCTTCACGCTTTAGTATACACAGTATTCGAACACGACAATACTTTTAAATTTAATGGCTCGTATCTATCTCAATTATTAAAATAACGATTCACTTGCTGTTCGTTACAGACACACAAATAGTTGTTATGTAATTGTATTATACTCATACTTCCATATCTGATATCAACTCTATACGACGAATCACTTGTCTCGAACATTTAGGCATATTTCGAATGATTTGTATTAAATATTTGCAATTAACATTGTTCCATTGTTATTGAATGTTCAGTTGTTTTTAAATGTATTGGAACGATTTGCTGATAAAAGCAGGTATAACGGGTTTAGCTTAGATGGAATAGCCATTACCAAAAAATCTGAGTTACGTTTTAGTTGTTGCAATGGCAATTTGTCTTTGTTCCGCGCTCAAACAATTTACAACGTCGCGTTACCAGATCTTATTTATTTGCTAAATAAATAAGAGGAGTTCTTTCACTCGCAGCGATGTCCTTCGAAGACAGAAGCTACGGTAGAAATAGATGCAGAGTGCGAGTGGTCAGTTAGCGTGAGAATCAATGTGCGAATTACAGCTGATTCGGAAAGTTTCGAGCATTCGGATTTGAAAGTGATAAATGGAAATCTATTTGAATGATTCGCCAAGTTCGAAATAGTTCAACGTGTGTTTAGGGATGCAACGAGAGCGCGCCCATGCGCACCATTAAAATAAATATGGCTTTAGCGGAGTCAGCCTGGGGCAGATTAATAATGCAAGTCGTTCGATCAGCAATTCCATCGACAATCGTTTTTAATCGGAATCGTTAAACAATGGTGTCCGATTGAATTGAATTAGTGTGCGAGGACCGTCTTACATGACCCAGAAGCCTTTTTACAGTCGTCGATAAATGTCGTTATATAAGATCGAAGCGGCTTTAATGATTATTTCTTTGACTTCGACTGCTTTATCGAATTAGTTAACTGAATCATCGTAGGCTGTCATTTTTTCAAACTGGTTAGAAAATGCTTTGCGACATCGAGATGCGTCGACGTAATGGCGATCCGTTTTGATGTTCACTTCAACCGACGTCACTCGAAACTTCGTGATTCAAATATCGGAAATCGCTTCGATGATAACGCTGTATCGAAATCTAAATATCTTAGAATAGGATTCGTAGAAACGAAGCGAAAAAATAGTTGACAATGGTTTACTTACTCGCGAAGCGAATCCAGGTAAATCCTCTCCCGATTTCAGATGCAAAAACCGCGCGAACGTTACGAAATCAACGATTTAAAACTGTCATGATGTACTTCCACACGGCATATATGTATACACAGGAAGAAAGCTGAGAGAACGTGACATGGCCGATTTAACATCAGCTGACAGATAAGCGATTCCGAGATTTCCCGATGAATACCGATATTTCTCGCTTGCTAAAACGCCCACGGTATCACGGCTAATTTCATTGTATAGGAATCGCGCGTAACGGGGTTAATCATATTGTAAAATTCCTTTCCAAGTTTGAAAAATTCACTCGCGGTTCATTCAATCCGCAACGCGAAAGTAAACAAAGGGAGACACCTTCGATCCAATAGAATTGCTATCCCCATTGAAAGGCCACAGCACAGGGCAATTCCATGTTTAAGGTTGTATAGCTCGGTTCGCGATCGCGTTACCACGATTGAAACAATACGATATGGGATCCTAATTACTCCAGTCTTTGTTTCTCCCGTCTCTTCCCTTCTCTTTTGACGCGCAATCGAATTCCAACGGGGAAGCCGGCTGCGGACAGTTCGATTGTCGTTCATAGCAACTTGGAAAACCGTACAACGTGGTGTTCGGAACTGAGCCGGGGATGTGGAGGAAGGGGGCGCGGTCGTAAATCTCAAGTAAAACGAGGGAAAAAAGTACGAATACGTGCGAGCTACTGCAGGAATGCAGAAGGAACGTCAGCAGCGAGGAAGGCGAGAGACAGAGACTCTGAGACTGAAAGTAAGAGAGAGACGAAACGATCGAGAGGAAACCGAGAGACAGGGAGGGAGGGAGAAAGAGCTGTACTGCTGTAGTACGGCCGTTTTGTATCGAAGTATGTTTCAATACGTACGTGTGCCTGCGTGTACCTCTGTGTGCGCGAAGGGCCGCTGCTGCGTGCACCACCAATCAACGTCGAGTCACTGCACTTTGTTGCCTTTTGCCTTTTACAGATCACATCAGCAAGGTTTACAAGCCACGATTACTGATACCGATCGGGTCTGCACCACATTGCGACAATTGATCACTGTTCACATTTCTATCTGACGGACGTCGCGCGACTGCTCGCCACCCACCATTGGCATCTCGGGTTCTTGCTTCCACTGGCCCCCCTCGACTGCACCGGACTGCACGGCAAACGCTATACCCCGCGACGACTAAACGCCGAGTGCGATCGACTCCAACTCCAATTTCCGACTACAGGAGGCACTGGAAAATCCTCTTATGTTAGCTAATCCTGCGCGCTTTCGAATCTGCCATTCACCGTCAGATGGCCCCACTCTTTCCCACCGCTAACGACATCTTATGCCGACTCCATGAAACGCGTTATCCGTGCACAAATCACTCGATGAGATTGATTCGAAATATATATATATATATATATATATATATATATATATATATATATATAATACATGTATATACTTGAACGAAATAAAAAATACATATATCTCGTCTTTGGTCTAAGCCAGAACTATGAAATAGAAATAGAAATGCTTTCCTTACCTTCGGATTTCTTTGCTTTGTACAAAATTCAAATTTCAAGTATTTAGTACAGCGCCATTTTCTGTAGTGGCAAAGCGTTCAAACTAGGTAAAAGTTGTGCTGGTACTCGTCGGTATTTTTTAGAACCGCGTAATGCGAAGAGAAAACCAGGATGTGTCAACATGATGTCGTGTAAATATTATTAAAGCTTGTGTTTTGACGGTATAATTACGTACCTTAACAATGCCGAAAGTAGTTTCAAGGAGTATAATATGTTCTGACACCAAGGATCAGGAAGAATATAGCGAGGAAAAACCTCTGCATATTTATTATTGTTTATGCGGACAAATGACATTAATTTTAGGTTAGTTTTGTTGTGTTTATTATTTACATTGTACTTTATTTTCCATGATTATAGATACAGTAATAAATCTAATTTGCTCGTTCTTCATACAGATTGTGCAATAGACAAATTACCTTTGAGAAAGCGAGATGGTGCACGAGTTATCGATGGAAGTAAACATGCTCATAAAATGACTTGCGAGCAAGACGAAATCGTATATTTGAAACGGTCCGAAGGCATAGAAAAACAATATCGTCAAAAATGTAAAAAGTGAGAATTTATTTCATAAAAGTACTCTGTTTTCTTAAGGATGTACAAAAACCTGAAAAAGTATTACTGTTTTTGCGATACTAATTGCATGTACATGTTACAGGTGTGGGCTTTTTCTTTATTACAAGCACGATCAAGGTACAAATGTTGTATTTATTGTAAAGGGTGCTGTAATTAAAAGTTCTGGAGAGGGTCCTATGACAGACATATACAATCAAGTAGCTATCGAGAAACCAAAGAAGATAATGGTGACAAAACATACAAAAAATATGGGAAAATTCAGTTCAGTTACCGTGTCTACTATCGACGAGGAAGAGGACGAGATCGAAGCTGTAGGTATCATTTATTGTGTGTTACGTCTTTGTACTATATGTCATGCATTTTATATTTTTAGAGAGAGGTTGCAGATTCATATGCGAACAATGCAAGAATAATAGAAAAACAATTAGAGAGGAAAGGAATGAATAAACGAAAGACTATGCCTCCACCTGAAGCTGATCAAAAAAGAACAAGACCCAGAGGCACACTATTAGATGTGTAAAAAATACATTGTATATTATCAAGTATCGAAAGAAGTTTGAGTTGTATTTAAATGCACAGACAAAATAAAAAAACAATCCAAAGAATTAGACAAGTTTTTTAACATTATATCGAATTGTTTATTAACATTACATAAAAGTAAATATTTAAAATATATAAATGACTAGATACAAATATTGCATAGAAATGTACATTGCAAAATATAGATATAAATGTAATAATAAATAAATACAATAACTACATATAATTCATTAATCAGGCTCACCGGAGGGGTAAACAGAGTTCTACCTATGATCAGAATTAGTAAGATGGCAACGTTAAATGGTAAGACAAGGGGGATGTACTTTACATACGCTAACTGCAACCATTTAAACGAGTAAACGAATCTATGAAATAATTTTGAGTGATATGGCTTTTTTTTAACATGGAAGAGAAAGAAAGATCTATCTAATTATCATCTAACTGGCCATGTTAGATCTACGATCTACAAGTATGTAGTGTGTAATACTATGACATATTAATGCGCACATTGGTTGAAAATTGGGTGGGACGTTAAGCTAGCTGCACTTGCGATCAAACGTGATAACTTTATCAATATGGTTGCGAAGTATAATATAAACCGAATACGACCGCTATCGGAGTTGTCGCTAACAAGACTATTCCCTCTGTCAGAGACCGGATAATTGAAAAACGATTTCATTCAAAGGTTGTGTATCTCTAGTGCCATATCTCATTTATAGATATTTTTAACGCTACAACAAAATCATAGCACATTTTCTATATATCTAGTAAATGCATTTTAAATATACGTATCCCTTGACGGTTGTGTCAACTGCAACTTACGTTAAATTAAAATTATATGTAATTCTATCTTTACACATAGTACGAATTCGCAGTTGGAATATCACTTTGCAATTACAGACGACGATCTTTTGTTTGATATATTTATATGTATAAGTTGTAAGTCTAACGGTGCAATGTATCCACGGAAACATATACAGCGACCAGTCTATAAACTTAAGTATTGATCTGTGAAGATTTAATATCAGCTTTTTTAAGTATTGTGGGTTCGTCTTTTAGAAAGGTGCCTGATCTGGAACCCACCGTAGGTTGCTTCGCAATTTCCCCGTTATGGCACTTATTTTTAACCTTTTCATCGCTCGGAGCCTTAATATTAGTCGTCCTTTTACTGGTAACCGCAGATTTATTTACTTTATATGCGCCAGATGATATTGGGGAAGATCTTTTGCTAGGGCTTTCCGAACCCTGCTGATTCGGTAATCCTTCTTTCTTTTCTCTTTTCAGATTAGGATGACTGATCGCGGACTGTGCAACCGGCCGCGTAGTCGCGACTTTACTAGACACGTTATTCAATAACTTACTTGGGATATCCGGTGTCTTTGCGGCATCGAGAAGATTTCTTCGTAAACTAGGCGAGCCGTGGTAAGCGCTTATAGCTGCTGCTCTGCTTCTACTAGCAGCCGTTGAACTCTCCAAAGATTTGAGAGGCCTCCGTGTTGCCGTCAACGGACTTCTTTGCTGCATAGGTGGTGAACTTTTTTTTATCTTGTCATAAGCTTGCGTTTTGCTCAACGTTTTACCTAGAGTCGGTGACAGTTTGTTTGATACGTTCGATTTAGGCGTGGTCGTTATCTCGGTCATAAGACTATCCGTGGACATCGAGGTATCCATTTTAGTGGTTTTCTTTTTTGTAACCGTAGCAGGCTTATTCTTTGATTCCGCTAGCGAATCCACAGACAAACCTATCTCAGCATTTTTTTGTTTGAAAGATGGCGATTCTGGACGCGTGATGCCACAACTTTTGCTAATCGAATCCTTCGCATTGGTCGTCTTAGTCGAATTGGGGTCGGTTAAACTATCGGAGGAAAGAGCTTTTACGTCCTTTTTTATACGTAACTTTATCTTCGCCAGTGGCTTCTTATCTGTAGCGCGTTTCATTGCGGGACTAGATGTTCGAGACGAGTCTGAAGATGAAATCATTATCTTTCGTCGTTGCGGTACCAATACCTTCTCCTGCAGCTGCGGTGGTTGCATGGTTTCTTTGGGAACAGATTTATTTCTAGGCTCTAAGTACCTTGACTTTACCTGAAAAATTTACCAAAATTCGGTATTACGCATTTGCACGAAACAAATAAAATTATGAAAATTAATTACTTCGACTTTATTCGGCCATGATTTAGGTCTTGATGTTTCTGCAGGAGCTGGAGGTTTATCTTCTTGCACTTTACGTTCCAATGGATCGCTTTTAGGCTTGTTAAGTACTTTCTTCGTTTGTTGTATAGTTACCATTTGTTTCAAAGTTCTATCGTTGTGTTTGGATATAACCATTTTTACACGCTTCAAATCCAAACTGCGATTCGCCGTTGATCGATTCGGCGCTAATTTAGGTTCCTATGAAAATATAAATGGTTATCGTGAAACGAACAATTTTATATTTGCAAGTATTGTATAAGTTACGCATGCTATCATTTACTTTAACAAAGTTAGAATGTCTTGACTGGCGTTTCACAGTTTCATGAGGTAGAATGACAAGGCAAGCCAACTCCTGTATTCTACGACGCAATTCTAAATCCATTTTTAACCATGTTGTGGTTCTTGCTGCTCGAGTCGCGTCTCTGACTAAACACTTTTCAACACGACTCTGTATTTTTTTAAGAAAATCAACGAATAAAGGACCCCATTTGGTTTTTTCCTGAGTTTCGTCGACTTGCACCGACGCCAACATTTTATGCAACTTTGAATAACTTTTACACGCTTGTTCGGGAGGCAATTGTTCCGCAGCAGCCAAAAAGTTGTCTTCCAATCGACTGATGTTCCATGTCAATTCTCGGCCAAGAGACTGAAAATTTTCATTCCCCAATACCCCTGAGAAATTCTCTGATAAAAACTTGACCGACGTTTCTAGCAAATTCGAAACCATCCTAAACACTGGTTCTGCCCAACGAACGTTTGGCAGGGTTGCAAGAAGTTTATCGCAATCCATCATAGTTTGAAGCACATTGTCCGTCGACTAAAATTTTGTAACCATTATGGAAACCTTGAATAACATTTGACAATACGTATTAAATATTGCGTACCATGTGCACAATATGTTGGTGATAACATTTTTCCATCAGCTCTCTTGGAAGAGTTGCAAACGCTTTGCATGGCCATATTCGTACAAAATGTCTTGTAACCCAACGAAGAGATTTCCGATACACTTCGTCCAGGCCATAGGCTGCTGCTAAAGGCATACACTCCAAGACACCCACAGCGCATACTTGGCAAGGCTACAACATCAGAGTTCAGATAATGAATAATGACAAATGAACCTGCATCGCATAACAACGAATGGTATCCTAGATACCTTATGAAACAGGTGGCAATATTTCACTTTGAGTGTATACCCTATAACTTCTTTGAGACCTTCCAGACACAGCATGTCAGCCAATGTCGCTAATTCTACTATACTTATGGAATCTGGTATGTTACTTTCTCCACTGTAAATGTGGCATAAAGCAAAGTGTACGGCATCGTAAGAGTATCCTTGCAAAGAAATAACATTTCCTGCACTTTCAATCCATCCTCCACTAAGAATTGCTGCAAAGTATTGACAACGGGAACTCAATATGCATTTGTGTGCTCTTATACGGCGACCAGCAACATCGATTGTAACATCCGGATTAATTTCTTCCAAAAACATCCTTAATAAATCTTCTCCTAATCGGTTGTATGGCCTTCCTCCTGCTAAACTCGACGTTTCCGTTTCCTCCGTGCTTCCTTCTAAAAATAATACGATAACCAACATCTATTTCGGTGATTATAACATTTCTTTCCGCACGTTTTTTGAATAGAATACCTGCACAACTTACCTGCCCCGGAACGACCCATGCTACTCTGCATACTACTTAAATCGGATTCCGATATAATACCTTCGCCATCGTATTCTCCCGTTAGGTCTTCCAGAGGAGATTTTTGTTTGGACGGTAAAGAGGTGCTCATGATCGATGTAAATTTTCTGGGCAACGGCCTAACCGAACCATTTGTCCTAGACATGACCAACTTACTCTCGATCCAGGATGTTTCTGGGATGCTGTTGCACATTCGATACGCAGTTCTATCTTCTTTTACGACCAAAGTGTCCGACGCGTGGGACGCTACAGGTGTCTTATCCAAATCCGATAGCCGAACAAAGGTAGATGCCGTCGTCTTCAAATTAAGTCCCATAACTCTGTCACTTTTTTTCGACGTAACATTACGATTATCGTACGTTGTCCCTGGCTTTTCATAATCTGGACCCTTGAACTCGCTTTCAATTTTCTTGATCGTTTCATTCAACGATTTATGCGTTTCAGATATCTTATTACCTACAGCAGGCACTGCTTGTGCTCGATCGATATTTGGCACTTCACCGTTCAATAATTCCGATAGTTCGTAATCATGGTTATCGCTGTCGGGAGATGGTCCGCTACCGCTACTAATATCAAATGTTTCGCTTTTACGCGTTTGTCCTTCGGTGCTCTCTGTACAAGTTTTCTCCCACGCGGAGGGCTCTGAAAATTCATCTTCGTACGTCTTGGGATCGGTAGTGTTAACGTTATCTCCAATTCGATCGGCTTTCAACTCTGTATAGTCATGTTCCTTTACGCTTACACGAAGTTCTTCGTTGATTACTTCGACGTGAGAATTTGGGGGCGTATCTCTCGTGTCGTATTCAAAGGCGTCCTCCGAGGATGTATCCATATTACTCAAGGCTCCGTTACCTTCCTTCAGAAGTTTCGAGTTTCTTTGAGAGCCGCATTCAGGTTTTATCGCGTCGCTCAAAGAATGACTCGAAGAACTAGGCTTGGCTTGTACTTTTTTCAAATCTCCACGGTCTACAGAGAGACTATGCGCTCGTTTGTGCTCTTTCCTGAATATAATTTCTTTCGCAATATGTCCATTATTGGTATTAGCACCTTGGGTCTTATCGACATTCCAGGAATGTCGTTTGAACGTGGGTCGTGACGTGGACAAAGTCCTTCTTCTAACTACTGGAGAATCAGACTCTATGTACATAAACACACTCGGTTTGGCTTTCTCCCTAACGCATTTTTGATCACTCAACGATTGGTCTTCTTTAGTAGTAGTAGTAGTAGTAGTAGTAGTAGTAGTAGTAGTAGTGCTCTCGTTCGAATTAGTATCGTCTGATTTGAATTCCACACGTTTATCATAAAATGTGGAAAAACTTCTTCTGTGCGTTGCCTGTACAATGGTTTCTGCGCTCGTAGGTGGATCATTTAAGTCAATGAACATAGAGAATATATTCTTTTTATCCGCTCCTTCAACGACCTTGTCAGGCTTGGCAGCAGAGTCCTCCGTTTCAATCTTCTTGATCTTCGATGCGCTATTCGCTGCAGACATGTCAACGTAAAATTCGCAATAGGATTTGCTACCATCTTGTTGATCTCTTTTCTGTGGTGGACAAATCTGCTGTTGCTGTTGCTGCTGTTGAATAATTGGCTTGCGATCCATATCTTTCAAGTTAACAAAGAATCCCAAGCTACCGTGCTTTTCATGACTACTTGTTTTCCTTATTATTGGTTTTTTGACGCATTCAGAAGTTGAAAAACTTTGGGACATGCCTACATGGGAATTTGACGTTGGTTTCGGATCATTTTTGTTGCAATCGCTCATATCGACAACCCATGCAGTCATTGAAGAAGACATTCTCGCTGATTTCACTCTTACTTCAGGTTCGTTCATGATGACAGAACCTCCTGAAACAATAGGTGTAGATTCCGTTTTCCGTCGCACAGTAGGACTATCGGTAGGTTTCGAATAGTCGGACGTGCTAACTCCACCCGAAATAATAGGTGTAGTCTCGTCACACTTAATATTCTTCGCAGTCTTTTTCAAGATATCCGCTTTAGTGTCCTTTTCCAATATGCAATTCAACGTCACTGGCAGACTATTGCTACAACTGCTCGATCCATTGTCCGCCTCTGCGTCGTAGTTCATTACCATTTTATCGCTGGCACTTTTAGTTACTGGATAAGTTACGCTAGTTTTACCGTCGTTTTTCTGAGAACTGACAGACTCTGCCGACACCTGGTCAACCTCGTATTTTCCATTGTCTAATGACAGATATGGCATCGCATGATATTGAGTAGCAGATGAGATTGGAACATCTATAGTAAATTTGTTGAGCACATTACTCATGGAAATAGAGGGTTCGTCTGGTGGGATGAAACATGAATCGCCATCGACGCGATGTCCTGAATATTGAGGTATAGCATTTTGGAATACCAAAGTGCCTTGCCGTCGTTCATACTCTTGTCTCAACACCGACAACTTCTCGTCATTAGAATCTAACTCGAATGTGTTTCTCCTGATAAGAGAGGGTGGTCGGGTGTCCTCTGCAAAGTTTGGATCTTTATCATTGGTTTTCTCGATAATTTCTCCTTTGCTGCTTGCTAAGTTCACAGAATCATCAGTGTCGGTATTCGTTCGCGACACAACATGTCGATCGTTATTCATATTCTTATTATTGTCGGGATAAGGAGACGGGTGTGAGCTCTCACCGCTGTCAGCTTCTTTAATTTCTACAACTAAAGACTCTTTGTTCATTTCGGCGCTTATATTAATTTTATCTTCCGATGTTGAATCGGTTCTTCTTATCTTTCTTGTATCCGTAAGCGGTTCCAGATATTCCGTTAGCTTCAATTCTCTCTCAAACTCTGCCACCCTTTCATGCCCACTTTGCAGATTACTAGTTCTAACGGATGTAAATTTGTAGCATTGCTCCTCGCCAGAATCGTTTGATTTGCTTTTGTTTGCGGCATATTCGGAAGGATAGGAAGAATACAATTGCGGCTTCTCTTCGGGACATAGATTTTTGGTTACCTTCGAAGTTGGTACCACAACTTCGTCGCTAAGGGTCGAGGCATCGATAAAGTAATAGTTGCTTGTGCTACAGGAACTTTTCTGTTTCGGCGCTTCACGAGATTCTTCGAGCCTTGCATTTTCTGATTGTGCAGTTCCACCTTGACAGTAATCATGATTGGCCAGTTTCTTTTCCTCTTGCGGCTTCTCAGTGGATTCTCCTTTAGTCGATTCCTTCTCCACATCGGTACTTACAGAAGATGCATTGCCAAGATCAACAAATTCAAACAATTCGTTCTCATCACTGCCGCAGTCCGATTCGTAAAATGGATCGCTGAGGACTTGATTTTCATATTGAAAAATTTCATCCGTGTGCAATTTTGCCTTCTGAGCGTTCTCTGCTGATGAACTAGAGGAATCTAGATGCGGTTGTTCTGCATCAACGGAAGAACATGTTGCGCTATGGTCATTTGAAGCACATTCCATCAATCCTGACTCCACCAAGTCTCTTATATGGCATGTGCTATTGTAATTATTGGCCGAATCATAGCGATCCGAATCAACGACTACCTTCTGGTCTCTATTGTTGACGCACCTAACGCGTATCTTATCAAACTCTTCGTTTGTAGATGTATATTCAGTGACTTGTAATTCTTCGAAGTCGGTACTCGAATTTTCGGATGCCGTGTTTTCGTGTGGACTTACAGAACCAGTTTCTAAACCAGAATCAGCCATATCGGATAAAGTGGGACTTACATCCGCAGCAACGTACTCCTCTACGTTTCTTGCATTTCTAAATTTTACCGTTGAACTGCAATCTGTTTTTGTGCAATCTGCATATCTTTGGCATAAATAAAAAAATTGATGAGTACACGATATAAACGAATAGAAAAATCAGTGGTATAAAATCAGTGGTGTAAAATATAATAAAAAATTGCAACCTTTTGTCGATGTTGAAAGTAACATTAACGCGAGATGCGTTCACAAGTTTCGATGTATAAGTAACATTCGAAATGAGTTCCACCAATATCTGCTCTTCTTGCAACAAATTTGTATTGCTATACAAACGCCTGAAAACGTACATGATATTAAAACACATATCAGATTAAATGAAGCGAGTGAAAATACATCTAAACTAGATAATATTCTATTATTTTTACATTCTATGATATTGGCAATAGAGGTGATGAATGAAAATAGCATAGCATGCTAATTAGGTTCTATAATTTATATTTTTGTTTGTGTAACATAGAATTAGACACGATTAATATAGCAAAACACTATAAAATATAAGAGGTGCATAGAAATTAAAGAAAGCAATCGAATAAACAATAACGACTCATTTTGGCTATATACAATTGACAATTTCTTAGATCATCCATAGAATAGGGCATAATTACATCTATATCTATACATTAAATATTAACTTATTCGTATACATTAAAATTGCATACAAATTTAATAAACAAATACAAATATTTTTTTATGGTTTTAAAACTACATAATATTTAATTAGAACAGATGAATTATTTGTACAGAGTTTATATAAATAAATATCTTTTAATTCCGATAAAAGGGATACATAGAATGCGTTAAATGTTAATTTAGGAATATTTGTATTTATTTTTCTGCATATAACTAAGATTGGGTAATTTTTTATTATTACTGGATTTAATAATTATTTGAAGTATGTTTCCGAGAATACAAATATTCCTCAATTAAACAAAAATCTATGCAGATATTACTTGCAGAATTGAAATAAGATCATGTACGTATTCTCATAAATACTGCCTCTAAGCATATGATTAGCGATATGGCGATACCTCACAAAGCCTTGAATATGATGAAAAATTCCTGGTTTATCAAGGATGCAATCAATATGATTATTAGCGTATATAAAATAAGGTTGAAGAACCTTATAAAAATGTGGTGCTCTGGTTTGAACGACACACTGGTTTGTTCGTATTATATTATATCCATGTATTATGTTAAGATCACAATACAAGGAGTCCGTAAATATTCTACAATAAAACACTCCATTCAGTTTATGTATTCAAGAGCTTATACTCTCAACACATAAATGACTTTATACACGCATTCTCATCAGTTACAGATTAATATTAATAAGAATAATAACAATAAGGACAAACTTTAAGTGGATGCAACAATTAATATATAATATAAAGATATCATAACAAAATTTTTACAGTCTTTTTACACTTTTAAAACATTGGGAGTTTTAGATATTTTATAACTTTATAGATATCAATCATTTAAATACTTGGTATAGTACGTATTAATACTAAAAATTATAATATATAACTGTGAGCAATTCACTGTTACTGTAGATACAACATGCAGATGTAATATTAATATTTTTATTGGTCAAAAACAACTTTTTCTTTCCTTTTTCAAGATAACTATTATCTCAAGGTATTATATAATCATTTATCGAGTACATATTCTCTGGCCCTAAATTTCTTTTACAAAAATTAGTTCTAGAATTATTTAATTAATGATTTTTAAGTTTTTTAATGTACATATTAAAATATTGCTTTACCTCCAAATATTATTTTGTAGATCGCTAAGACTTTTTGCAACAATGCGATTCTTCTCAGCAAGCTGATACTTTTTAAATGTGATGCTTGAAGGAAGTTCAGGCACGACAGAAGCATACGGTTGATGGCAACAGTGCCATTGATGTGTTCTGTCTAAATTTCCACTTCGCTTGTTGTTGTTCCTGCCTCCAGCCATGAGACATGTTTAATATTTCATACTTGTCCACCTTTAATATATCAAAATCAATATTTACCTATGTTAGTCTATATAGAAAACGCATTCTAGGAGATGGATGCTCTAGGTGATATAGTTTTTTCTAAATATTTAATATTTTGTTAGTTTATTATAATTAGAAACTACATTTTTGTAATGATTCAACTTTTCTGGTGCACGTATATAAATGAAATATTTATGAATGACTGATACAACTATAA
This sequence comes from Augochlora pura, assembly GCF_028453695.1. Taxonomy (NCBI): domain Eukaryota; kingdom Metazoa; phylum Arthropoda; class Insecta; order Hymenoptera; family Halictidae; genus Augochlora; species Augochlora pura. The sequence continues at coordinate 34,765,564 of NC_135781.1, forward strand.
TATTTTGATTAAAATTGCTAAAAAATAAAGTATTAATGATATATTCTCAACTACATGCATTGCTGACAAAGTACACAACAATTTCAAGGTCAAACTAGAAGATACTTCTTGCATGGCAATTACCAGTCCTTTTAGGGTCACTTTAATTGTCATGCAATGGGTATTTATTAGAAATTGTTTTTCAAAAATACTTCGAAATATAAACAGCCGCAGATTTCATTAAAAAATATTATTTTATGTTCCCTTAAAACAGTATTTCAAAAATCTTCAAACTATTGGAAGAAAGCACGTAGATAAAACATTTAATTATATGTAACCTTAAATACAACATACGATCACATATAAATTTATGTATGAAATGTTAAATGTTCGAAACGGAAAATATTAAATTCAATAAGAGAAAAATGTGAATGACAAAAATAAACGCGAGCAATTTTGTTGTACTTAAATCTATGAATTCGTACTTTGTAGAAGAAGATATTGTGGGTAAGAAACCAATGCCGATCAATTATTTACTTGAAAGAATTTTCTTAAACAATTAGTTGATTAAGAAACAATACCTATTCGCATTGTTCAAGTTTCTTTGACACTTGATAATCGCTGATAGAACACACCTTGTTGACTGTCATTCAATGCATCTTTATACCGTACTCCGAGTACGTTTCGGTTATGGGATATTAACATGCAGAAGTTAATATATCCTGACAGAACGAATCTATTTTAAATAAATTCCAAATGAATGAAAATATGTTTGTAAATGTTGTCGTAATGCTGGAACATTTTCGCAAATATATTTTTGACAAGACTTTCTCAATAATTTATTGATCGCACTCGGTACATATACCTAGTACGTACCTCGCATTATTTCGATTCTCGAACACCGGTCCAGTTGTATCATAATTATGTGTTCTTATCGAGCAGAATGATTTCACGCATTTTGTTCGACGTGTCCGCTACGAAATTCGGCGAATATTAACGGTACGATACTAGCAGACTTTTGCTTGTTTGTTATTCGAAAGACATAAATATGCGATGATCGTTCCCAATACGAAAGCGTGAGGTTGTCTGCCACAGTCCTCGCTAGGTGACGCTCGACTCGAGATCAATTTTTTATTTTAAGGTTATGTACAAAAATGTTCTGTCAAACACTTTCATGGTGGATCGACGTGAGTCCTTGCGTACGATGCTGTTTGGTTTTGGAAGCTATGTTTACCTGATAAATATAAAAAATGAACACAAAAGAAAAGGAGAAATATATTGAGGAATTCGATTTTCCCCATTGCGACGAATCGACCAAATATGAGAAAGTCGCGAAAATCGGTCAGGGCACCTTTGGGTGAGTTACACATTATTACTTCTCGTTTAGGTTAAGTTCTTATGTGATCAAAATGATTTTGTTTCTCCTTAACGATTATAAATCTTTCGCAGCGAGGTGTTCAAAGCTAGAGATAAAAATTGTAACAAGAAATTTGTAGCTATGAAAAAAGTGTTGATGGACAATGAAAAGGAAGGGGTATGCACATGTTTAAATATTTTACTATATAACACATTTTTTCCCAATAGCTTAGTTTAATTATATTTTCATTTTCTTTCATATAAAATTTAACGTATTTAACGACAATGCATATAATATGTCTCTTTGGGACATTCATTGTCTCAAGAACATGACATAATATTCTATTAATTATTTCTTTTTTCAGTTTCCTATAACTGCTTTAAGAGAAATAAGGATATTGCAGCTATTAAAGCACGAGAATGTAGTGAATTTAATAGAAATATGTAGGACACGAGGTATGTGCATTTATAAATACATCTACTGAAAATAATCTCAAGTATCCTTTTCTTAAAACAAATGCAAGATTATTAATATTAGAAATTTTATTTTAGCAACCCAGTATAATCGCTATCGTTCTACATTTTATCTTGTATTTGACTTCTGTGAGCATGATTTGGCCGGTTTATTGTCAAATGTTAACGTGAAATTTAGTTTAGGAGAAATTAAGAAAGTTATGCAACAATTATTAAATGGACTCTACTATATTCATAGTAATAAGGTAAAGTGCATAAACTATGGATTTCACGAGTAGACTATAGATTTCAATCATCTGTAAATTTATAATTTGCACAATGATTTATTTTTCTACAGATATTACATAGAGATATGAAGGCTGCAAACGTTTTAATAACTAAAAATGGTATATTGAAATTAGCCGACTTTGGGTTAGCCCGTGCATTTAGCGCTAACAAAAATGGCCAGCCAAATCGTTATACAAACAGAGTTGTTACACTTTGGTATAGACCACCGGAATTGTTGCTTGGAGATAGAAATTATGGCCCTCCTGTAGACTTATGGGGTGCAGGATGTATAATGGCTGAAATGTGGACCAGGCATGTGTCAATATTCATGGATGTTTCTAAACATTAAATGGACAAGTTTAAACATTTTCTTGTCCTACAGATCGCCTATAATGCAAGGGAACACAGAGCAACAACAACTTGTATTAATTTCTCAGTTATGTGGTTCTATAGTAACAGAATCTTGGCCTGGCGTAGAAAATTTGGAGCTATTTAATAAAATGGAGTTACCTAAAGGTCAAAAGCGAAAGGTAAATATTATTAATGAAACACAACACTCGCGCATAACTAGGATTGTGAAAAATAGATTTTTTTTTATAGGTGAAAGATAGATTAAAACCATATTTAAAAGATCCTTATGCTTGCGATTTGTTGGACAAGCTGTTGATTCTTGATCCATTGAAAAGATACGATTCGGATTCTGCGTTGAATCATGATTTTTTCTGGACTGATCCAATGCCTTGTGATCTTAGTAAAATGTTGGCACAGCACACGCAAAGTATGTTTGAATATTTAGCTCCACCAAGACGTCCCGGCCACATACGTCACCCGCATCATCAAGTACCTGGAGGGCCAGCAAAACCCAGTTCTAGTATGGCTGACAGTGGTTACCAAGATCGTGTATTCTAGCATATTTTATTCTGTTCTGGACGAATGTAGACTGCCCTTTCACTATTCATCTTTTTTATCTCTTATCATTTTTATAAACTGTACAATGTTACTCGTTGACTACATAGATAACGATAAGGTCCTGTGTTTAAATTAAATATCCGATTTATACAAACTCTGCCAATGAGATGTAAGATTTTCTTGTACATATACGTATGTATATATTATCGTTAATCGTATCTCTACTACTACTTCTGCTACTACTACTACTACTGCTGCTGCTGCTGCTGCTGCTGCTGCTACTGCTACTACTACTACTACTACTACTACTATAGATACAATAAGTAAATAAGTTAACACAAGATCCGGTTCAATTATACATATAATTATATTATAGATACTATTTTAGTGTCATGTTAGGACGAAATTTATTTCAATAAGCAAATTTCAATTTTACAATTTCTTTTGATTTGATAAAATCAGAACCTATGAAAAATATCTTATAAATGTATAATAAGCCTAAATTGACTAAGACTAAATTATAATGAAATTTTAAGTTGTACTCGTACAACAAACATGTGACAATTAGCGAGCTCCGTGAAATTGACAAATAGTCCGCCTAATTTCACTATTCGCATGTCGTCGTAGTCATGAGAAAGCAGTATCGTGCGTAGCACCGAGAAGAAAATATTAAATATGTACATGATTGTACGTCCGTAATACTTTGTTATTTTTATACTTAAAACTACGCTTCGTTATTATCCTAAAATACATTATTGAATCTAGCAATCTGTGATGTACAGATAAATATCATCTATATTAAAGTAAATGACGTGACAATGGTATTTATCACCGGATATAAAAAATACAAATAAAATTCCGTTGACTGTAATTGGATTTCCTTTAACAGTTCCATTTGCTGGTGTTACGATCAATGTATTAAATGAATGATAACTAAGGACATATTGATGAAATGAAAAATACACGATATATCACATAGATTCTTAATCATCGTCGTTCTTAAGAAGTTGATCCAATGGATTCGGACCCATCCTTTTCGGTTTGCTCGTTGATACTTTTTCCGTGCTGTCAGCTGAAAAACATTCACATACGTAAAATGTCTACCTTATGTTGTTTTTGTTTATTAATGTTAAGCACGTGTGTAGAAATATTTACATGGTGAAGGGCGTTGCGCGTTTAAGCAACTGAGCCACTCTGTCATACTGATCCTCCTGTCATTGTTGATATCACAGTACCTGGGTAATCTTTTGCCGCATCTTTGAAGCTGCCTATTGTTCGCTACCATTGTGCGAAAACTTTTCCACTCTTTCCTCTCCAGAACCTAGACAAAAACGATGCATAAGCTATCACCGATAGTCTCGTGCATCGGATAAATATTAAACAACGGAACATGCCTTGTTTTTGTTTTTGTCAAGCATAACGAAATGCCAAGTTGCAATTTGCTCTTCCTTAGAAGCTTGCCATTTGGCCGTTGTCTCATCCGAATCCGTTCCAGACGCTTTCATCTTCTTTTGCATCAGGTCCATTAAATCTCGCAGAAACAATTGTTTCTTTTGCTCGGGACAACCTACGATCAGAGTAATCCATACGATCAGAGAAATGAAATCGAGTTATTTATTATTTAATTACCTTTCATGGGCCTGCTAGGAGTAGGCACAGGATTGCAGTTTGGAGTACGATCTTTAGAAGATGTACCAGGAATCGGTTTACCAGTGTCTTGGTACACGCACCAACAATAGCCAGAATAACATTGCACTCGATGATACCTTCCATCGGGCGTGCATTCAGGTACATAGAATTTCTCTTGAGAATGCTGTCTTTCGTCTTCCAATACAGATCTTCTGTCGGTTAAACAATCGTTTGCTGCAAAAGTTACATTTCGTTATACAGAAAAAGTGTATCGAGTCGCATAAATTGATTTACGAATCACTAACCATCGCTATCTTCTTTCGTTTCCGCAGGGTCATCGTTGAACGTCGGTCGCGAATGTACCGGTGCAGAATTTCCTTTCAACACTGTGAGAAACGAAGAAGATTATTCTACACAAATTTCTCTTATTGCGGATAGTCGTCAGTAATAAAACTGTGGAAGGATAAATTGTCTCCCTTACTCGACATTCAAAGTTTTTCTATACATATGTATATAAAATGTCGTATTTCGTACAGAATTGCTATAGCACTGCTAAAATAGAAATCTCTTTCGCTGTATAACTGGTCTTTTTTACTCCTAGTTTGTTAACACAGCGGTTAATATGGATAAAAGAAATTCGTATTTACACACGGGCACGCGTACGCTTTTTGTTTGCATAAAATTTTGAAAAGAAAAAAGAACACCGTCACCACCCACGACAAACACAAGGACCGTTCACACACAGACGCACGCATTTTGATGATTTTGAATATTTGTTTTCTCGTCGTGTATCGAATATTTTACAGCGCATGCATGAAATTATACCAAAAGCGACTACGGATGATCGATTATAATATAGCGTAAGCCGGTTTTCGTTTCGTATCGAAGTTTTCATTTTATTTACAAATCAAACGCAACAACGAGGCAAATGGGTGGTGACGCAAACAAAATTAAAAGACGGTAGCAAAAATCTGATCGTGTCAATGATTATTGCATAGTGATATTCGCGATTCTTTTTATAAGCACATGCTTAGAAGATATAACATTGCCACGTTGATCAACAATCGACATAGTAATTATTTGGACTGTTGTACTCCGGTGTTTCTATAGGATAGCTTAAAATAAATTCCTGGGCAATGATTCTTGTCGATGTTCAATCATTGCGAGGATTCTCGTTGATTATCAATAATTTCTTTGGAGTTTAAACAATGTAGTATATCCTGTGAGTTTGTTGATAGAACGTGTCGGTGTAACACAAGGTTTCCATGATCCTTGGCATTCGAAAACCGCCAAGAATTGCAGCCACTAAGTCACGCAGCTGCCAATAATCAATTGAAAAGTCTAAGCGACTTTCTCAAAGAAAATATTGATAAAACCGTGAAAAAATCCTGGCAGTAATGAAACAGCATGGATCGAGAAGAGAAAGATTTGAAAGAGAAGAACGCGGAGCTAACGCGACAGCTGTGGATGTGCAGAACTAGGACTCACCTTGGTCCATGGCCCGGGTCCTCTGGGCCTCAGGGACCTCGGGGCGCTCGTCTGCGGGGTTCAGCGACAAGAACAAACGTACTAAATGATAACAATGATGTCACTCAGCCGACCGGCCTTACCTATATGTACAATGTTTGTTTGTCATTCGCGCATCGCAGGTTTTCTAGCAGAGCAGCGAGCGGTGGCGAACATTCAATTCAATTTTACCTCTAATTTTGTTACGTTTAAACAACCGTCTCAGGCAGCAATCTCCCGCGCCCGACAAAACAAATCTCTCCCCATACGCCTTTGTATGTTACAAGCACGAGGCAATCTTCGAGTATCGTCAGAGATCATTGAAACTTTTCAATCGCCTTGTACCTTCTTCTACTCGTGTACCAGTTACCGAAGGATATATGTATGTATTCATGCGACGGGATTTATCTGGCAAGCAACCGATCGTGCAGAATTATGGAAATTTACGCGGCCCCTCGTTATTCTACATCTGTTTCTAAATTACTTACAGAATCATTCAATTCGAAATTTCCAATTGGGTTCGGAGCTAAACGTAAAAACGAACGCGTTTCTTCAGTTTTCCGGGACACTATTTCGAAACGATTCAAAGCATTTGCCTCGACATTTCTCCAAATGGCACAAGTTAATTCCGTGCATCTACTCCATCGAACAACGACGAATAATAATAAATAATGACTATCAGAGAACTATTAGACTAGACACTATCGACGATTTCTGAGGTCATGCAAATCGACACTGGATCACACGAGCACGATAATTGACATGCAATTGACCACAATTCCACGTGTCGGTCTCCGCTTATTTTATCGTTATTGTTATCGTTTAGGCGCAGATGAAAATAAAGCAAGAAAGCCAGATGCTCGTCGCAGAGCGAAGAAAGCCAATTATTTTGTCGGCGTCGCGTTCCTGCCATTCGTATCAGGATTTCGTTGAGGCAGCGCGGATTAGGTTTGCGATAGGATCCGATCGTTTCTGCGGAAAACGGAAGACCGCGTGGTCGTCTCGGGGCGGCGCGGCGCGACGAGATTCATCTTCAAAGTATGTATAACGTACGGTAATATGTTCATATTACGCGCGAGAAACGACCTGATAGATCGCGTGGGCGCCGATTTACGAACCGACGAACAGTCGGAGCGACGAATAGCGCGGGCGGTCATTCTTGTAGGCCAGTCGCGAGCGTATCCGTGTACGTACACGAGGTCAATTGCTTCAATTCCTCGGCAACCGGCCACAGTGTGGGCAAACTTCCGGCAGGATTCACGAATGTTAAGCGGGCACCGCCATAGAGACGACAGCCCTTCGCGTGCGCGACATCCTGTCCAGGCGACGCTTGTAATTTATGCCACGATTTAGACGCCGAGACAAAGACCGCGACGACCATCTTCCGGTATCATCCTCGAGCGCCCCGCTCCTCGAGCGAGACTCTGTGAAATTTGTATTTCCAGCCACGAGTCGGTCAAACAGAGAAAGAAAAACATACGGAATCGCGCATAAAGGCTAATAAAAGCGTGAAAAAAGCATCCTTCACCCAGGAAACGAGCAGCAGAGGAAAGGAAACGCGCCTAGTGTAATAACATGTAGATGATTACAATGCGACGCAAGTAGATAGATTAATACGCGTTGGGCTGTGTAAGTACGAGAGCGTTGCTGTTAATCTCAATTTACGATCGCCATAAAATGTAACCCTGTTTGAGACTCGACGCTCTTCGCGACTTCGGTTCGTCGCTAATGACAGAATAATTAGAGCCGGTCGCGGTTACATCGAACGCCGTCCGTTAACCGCGAAGATGAACAAACAGAGGCAACCAAAAAAGAAAGTGCCACGACGACCCTGGGGCGATCGCGGGCGACCGCGGGCGATCGCTCCGCGTCTCACGCCAGAATCAACGAGCGGACTCGCAGGATTATTTAGGACGACAACGAACTTTTCGGTGCTTTTATTATGACCGCGGTTCCTCTCTCGGATCGATAACGCGTCGAAAGAGAGTTGTCTCTCACCGAAGGAGAACGCTGCTGTTTCGTGGCGCAACAGCGTGGCGCCGATTCGCAAATATCAACGCGTTCAAAATTGATTTATGCACCGTACAACCTCGGCTGAGACCTTGAGTTCTCGCGCCTACCAGGAAAACTGTTTTAGCAATGTTTGCAGCTGGATTTGATAATTCGGCGGTGAACGGCAAAGCCTCCACGCGACTCTATCCGACCCGAATCGTCGATGACAAACTTGGGAGCGCGGAATTTCGATTCGCGCGATGCCAACCGATGAATTTTCATTTTCATTTTCATTTTCATTTTCATTTTCATTTTCATTTTCATTTTCAGCAAAAGGATCGAAAACTGTTCTCGCGCAAGCACCAACCAACCGCATAGATACCCAGCTGCTACGCGTCGGCTTTGGAGTTATATTCTCGAGAGCTGCTTTCGGGATTAGAACTTTCTACTGGACGCGCTGGACCGATCGTTTCTATTACCGATGGTAATATAGATAGTTGCGAAGGTCTATGGAGACGCGAGAGCTCCTCGAATAGGTAGCAAGAAACGTAGAAGAGACGTACATGTAGCGCGATCGTGCACGTTCGATAAGTGGGAGCTACTCGATTCGATGGTTCCGGGACCGTATGGGACGTTGGTTCGTCTCGACGCGACGTTTCGAAATGATAATGCTCGACTCTAACGGTGTCTCAGTTGTTTCATCGGTCGGAAAAAAGGCTAGGAATTTGAACGAGGGCGAGGGCTCTCTTGTCCGCGGCTCTCGAGAATTCAATTCTGGCCACGGGTTGTGAGATAGCAAGAAGCTGTTTGCTCCGCGAGTACCGCTTTCGGGTGAACACGTAACGCAGGTGCAGGCATGGGTGCAAGCGTGGGGGGGGGGCAAGCGCTTTCGCAGGGCAATTCGGATTCTCCCTTATCTCGAGGAGTGAGAAGCACGTGCACCACGTGTTAAACTTACGAGTGAAGTCGTTCGCAAGGCAGGCACCCCATTCTTGCCTGGAGAGTTTCAAATCCCGATTTAGGTCGCACGTGCGGGCGAACGTGCGAGCACATTTCTTCGGCCTTACCGCCTTCTTCGCGAGCCTCCTCAGCTCCTTGTACTCCGCCCTATCCAGGTATCCGTCGCCGTTCTTGTCCAGAGTGACGAATTTCCACGACAACACCCTCTCCACGTTCTTGTCACCTGTCGGTCGGCCGATCGTGTTACAAAAATCGCATCGAATACACGGATTAATCGTACTAGTGGATTTCTAAGAAAAACATCGGGCTATTCCTACTCGTGGTCCTGGTCGGACAAATTAGAGCATCGATAGCTCGTTCGGAGAAGAAAACGTGAATATTACGACAGCGTGAGGCGTCGACGGTAACGTTAGGCGTCGACACGACGGACCAAGTGAAACCGAACACTGGGGGATCTGATGAAATCCTCACCGTCGGTGGAGATATTGGTCCGCCTGTATTCGATCTTGAAGTTCTCGATCAAGTTCCCGTTAAACTTGGACTTCTCGGCGCGATCGCAGGTGTTCCTGTGCTTACTGCTGTACTGCCTTCGCTGCTTCCAGCTCGGCGAGCGCCTCCCTTGCCCGCTCCTGGTGGAAGCAGCAGATCTGGGACCAGGTTTCAAACATCTTGGTCTTTGGTGTCTTACCGAGGTGTCGGGCAGCGGTTTGCCCTGCGGCGTCACGCACCAACAGTACCCGGTTTCCTCGTGACATTGCACAGATGCGTAAGTGCCGTCGGGCCGGCAGACTGGTCGCGCGCCCGGCCTGGCGGTCAACCTTGCGGAGAAGCACGCCGGTGTGTCTGCCGGTGGATGGACAGGTTCGATTACAGGTTCCTTCTTACGTTCGCGGACGCGACAAACAAGGGAGATCGCTGCGATATTTGATTCTACGCTTCTATGGTTCGCCTACTCGAACCAGAGAGCGCCGCCTTACCTGGACAGGTACCAGTGTGTTTGATAAGGATGGACATGCCTTGACACTGCTTCGAGATGACCCGACACTGACTCGAATACGTAACGCCGTCGCTGCCACATACCGGTGTGCTCGCCCCGTCGCTCATCGTGCACTCGGCTATCCTTTTCCTGCACTCCTCCTGAAACATACGCGTCCAAAGTGCTTGAATTTTTATCAGAGAAACACTTTCCTCTTTAATCGACGAATCTTTCGGCACACACGCGTTCAGCAAATCTAATTCGAATTACTGTCGCTTCTTATTCTACTCTTATTCTATTCCAGGCTACATTTTCTCCAACAACGCATATTTTGTCCGCCCTGGCACGCGCCCTTTTCTCGTTGCATCGCAGACGCGTTACGTCCGCCGTTTCTTCATTGTTCTTTTTTTTCGTTTTCATCCGATGCTACTGCAGCCTGTATCTCGGATTTCCATACCGTATGATATCATATTTTTGGCCATGTTTTATTGGAACATCGTGTAACATCATCGTGTTTGATCCTCGAACCGGTCCGTTGCAACGTTGTACGCGCCGCTTCGCGTTTAGCCAAACAAAAAATGAAATCGGTCATATGATTCACCGAGGATGACTAATTCCTTGAGGATTTTCCCTGAATCCAACGGCATCGTTCCGTGTTCCGAGAATTTTGCCAGCGCATTCCGCTATCATTCGCGACCTCTTGCACACGTGTCCGCGTATCTCGTTTCCCGGCGCAGAATCGGCGCTCGAAATTAACCACCGTCGACGAAATCAACCGAATCGTTTCAAAGTGTAACTGGAATCGGTGAGAGCGAGGAGCAGGAACGGGTTCGTTGGACCGCGGATTCAATGGCGTTCGTGACGTGAAAATAATTGGATCGAAAGCCTTCCCTTGCTCCTGCTTCGGAAATGATTCATTCGGAATAGTCTGGAACAGAGGCCTCTTTAACTCGTAGAAGGCGCCTCCGTCCGGCAAAGAAGGCGCCTCCGATCCATCAGAACAGGCGCCTGGATCGTTGCATCATGCATACGCATCGCGCGGAATCTGCAACATGATTTACGATTTCAAACGAGCAGCCATCTACAGTAATTACACCCGTCAAAATTATTGAATGTGCCGCCTGGGAGCTCGTTATCTGCTATCACGGCGTACCGCTATCTAAGCTTCTTACGAGGCGGCGAGAGAACAATTTCTATATTGATTTTAGAAAGAAAAGATGCAATCGATTACGAGCAAGCTTGTAGTCTGCTGGACGTCGTTGCTCCGAGATGGGCCGTGCGCGGAGCGCACAGGAGCGTTCGTTACACGTACACCGCATACGGGGAACACGCGATTCCCGTACGAATCGCGAACTGCATAATCTTTTCGAATATCGTGTCAGGGGTACGTTCGGAACACCCTGTAGATACCCGGCAGCCGGTCGATTATGGCGGTGCACACGCCCGCGTTCACGGGAATGCGTAACGTAGCTGCAACGCAACGCAACGCAACGCAACGCAACGCTATGCAATTCTATGCTATGCTATGCTATGCTATGCTATGCTATGCTATGCTATATGCTGTGCTATGCTATGCGATGCAGCGTAATACAGTGCAACACGGTGCATCGCGGTATAATCGGGCTACGCGTTGAATGTTAACGATCGACGATGCACGCTCGAGTACGTGCGTGAGCGCGAGTATGTTCGGTTGGCGCCACCGCGGACGCGATTAAAGGAAAACGACGGGTGCTACGACGAAATGCTACTTTAATTACCAGCAATTGCCCATAAACTCTTTCTAGAATTATATATGGTCTAATCAACGTTATCGTAGACTCGGATCGTAATGCAAGCAGAGAATATGATCTAACTCGGATAACAAAGGTACCGCGCGTCTGGGATCGATCCCATTAGTTTCCTTTCTTTTTTTGCCGGTTTTAATGATGGAGCGTTACGAGCGCGACGAAGCATGTTTTTTGCTCTGGAAATACTCTATTCTGTTATTTCCGGTTAGCAATCAAAGCGAAACGGCGACGAGACGCGGCGCGAGGGGATCGATCGTCTATCATGGGCAAACGGTTAAATCGAGTAGACCGGGCCCGGTGAGATCGGTGTTTCCTTTTCTCGTAATCGTAGCAGCCCGTTGCAACAAGATTTCATCTATCGAGTTACACGCGCAATACGGTGGCCCCTTTTTATACGTTGTTTTCTCCGCGACGCGACGCGACGCGTTGCGACATCGTTCCATCGTACGGGCACACACCTACGCAAGCCCAGTGAAATTCATCCACGGACATTCGACAAAACCGATTTCACAGGCACAACGATTCGAACGGGAGACGATTTCGGTCGATGCTTCGAAGACACCCCGTATCCTCGCAGCAAACTGTTCAGGCGAGCGAACGCATGCGACCACGATGACATAACACGATTAGTAATTATCTACGGTGGTTAAGTGGCGTCACAGCGATGCACCTGCACGTGGCATCCAGCATTCAATGAATCTTACACGACGCACGCTATAATATAATATCGCGACGCGTCTCCGTGTCTCCGTGGACGTACGCTCGCACATTTTTTTACCGCGAACACGTTTATCTTCCAAACTGTTCCGACCGTCGCGGCGCGTCGATTGAATCGCTATCTTTTTACGATAACTCGTTAGGTGTAACACGTACCGCAGAGACGAACAAAATACGCCGATCGATAATTAATTTATTGTATTAAACGCTGCGAATAACCGTTAATTATTCGTTTGCCGACACGATTGCGCAATTATTTCTGCGCGAAGCTCGCAGCTCTCGAGGCGCGAATATTTTTCTAGACGGTATCCGAAGCTTGTGGTAGGGATAAAGATACGTTTGGCGAGCCGGTGTATCCGTTTAATGACAGGTTCTCGGAAGGTGTCGTTTCTTTCTGCAAACCCGACGACGAGAGAAACACGGTGATTTGTTAGTGTTTCTGATTATAAGGTCGCTACCGAGGGCGCTTGAAAATACCCATTAACCACCAGTCGTCGCTTATACGTGCCACTGTAGTACGTTATTGGCCATGGGGTTGTATTTAACGGTTTTATCGATCAATCGTAGCTATTCGATACAAATACGATCGGAATTAGGAAAGCTGAGAATTTCGACGATTCCAGTCACGATTCGCCGGAGGACGGTTTCAAATTTACCAAGAGAGGAAAAGAGCAAAGGATCTCTCATAACAGTGGATAATTACGTTAATTACCAATTGGTATTTCACCACCTGAGAATTCTGAAGCGCGCGCGCGCGCGCGCTCGTGACGTAACAACTCGGGAACGCGTACGCGCACGTTCCTTTTTTTGCGGTTGTGTAAATTCGGAGTCGATTATCGCTTACAGTTGGACGGCTACGCACCGGCAAAACGTTAAAGGATCATTTATTCGCACGTGTCCTCCGCGAGGATTGCAACGATTCGCACGTTTCCTTTGCGGAACGGTTACCGGTCGCCGATTGCCGGATATACCGGTGCTGCAGTTAACACGTCGCCCCGTTGTCCGATCATTTTTCCTTACGGTACAACGAGCGACCTGTGCTTGCTGCTCGATCCTCGAACTAGCTTCTAATTATCGTAGACTCCTCGAAACGATGTTAACGCTATGACAACGACTCGCTTTATTCGGCTTTTTATCACCTGGACATCTCTTCTCAAAGCTCTTGCACACGCGGTGACCATGACGAAATCTACGGTGACTATGACGTTTTAATTATCGCTTACAAATTTCTAACTAAATCGCTTATCTTTACGCGAATTAATCTTTTCTTTATCAATTCCAGCAAGTAAATATCAAATGGAAGTTTCTTTGTACACTCAACCTACCGTGCCAATCAACGCGACTGATCTCTCATTTCTTATTTATGCAATAAAATATTGGAATTCTCAATTCTTGTAAAGCAACACACGTTAATCATTTTTAGAGTTTGGCAGCTTTAGCGTTAACATATGTTCGCGTGGAGAGGATAGTGGCGACAAAGATCGTGTTTCGTTCTGTCGCGTTTCAAACTATTGCGAGCCTATTAGAGAGAGAGAGAGAGAGAGAGAGAGAGAGAGAGAGAGAGAGAGAGAGAGGGAGCAATACTTAAAACCTTGAATTGAAATCTTACAGTCGTCAGGATTTTCGGACCGATAGCCAAACTGCTCGGAGGCAATGGATTATGTACACACCGCGATTCAAACAGAATTCGTCGTTTTCTCGACGACAAGAACGGCTGAGTGGTTTTTTTAAAAGTGAACTGGTCGAGGTATGCGAAGCTACGGATTCGCGTCACGCGGCCCATTAGCGAGAGGATAACGCGGTACGCTTCATTCTTCGGATTCTAACCGGATAGCGACCTGTTCGCGTTTAATTTGTTCACCAATAAACTAGCCGTGCCTCGCGACAACGCGTCCCATGTTGCTCGTAAACATTCGCGACCATGATTCGTTAGCAGATCGATTACTGTCCGCGAGATCAGGTTCGATTGTTCGAACAAACTCGTTACGACGCGTCGCTGTTTTACAATATTTTTCCCACACGCGATAGATCGCTGACGCTTCGAATCGGTCACAGCCGATGAACTTCTTAACGCACTGTGCAACGAAACTCTGACGTCCAACGGAAACATTAGAGAAGCAGAGAAGGAAACGAAAAAAGACCGATAACGCGGCTTGGAGTGCAACGAAACGAGTTTTTCGGCATCTAATCGAGTACACACACTTTTCATTCCTGCGAGAAAATAAATCTTGGCCAACGATAAGTCGACTTTGCTGTATCTTGATTCCATAGGTATACCGGGTGGCCTTTCAACGTTTACGTAAAACGTAAAAGTATCATAGACGAGATATCTACTTTGCAGATTACTTGTATGACTTCATATCGTACATAAAGTCGTGAATTAAAAATCGTGGCTTTCCCCCGCATCGTATACATACTAAACATCAAAAGGGATAAAATACACAGCATTTCTAGCAGTTTAACGCATTTAAAAAAAATAGAGGCAAGAAAAAATCGGCGAGTATCTTGACGCGAGACGATTCATTTTCCCCAAGTGCTAATTGGAATTCGTTGAAAGAGATCACCGGGAGTGCAAGCACCTGATGGATGCAAATTTCTACACGTAGGTATCTACTACAGCGATTAGTTATTGCACCTGTCCGAATGTATTCGGGGTTGCACGCTGTAACAGCGTCTCGGGCCCGTTCACCTATGCCGGCAGCGAAGTTAGATCGATCCTGTTTCACCGGAGCCGGTTTATCAGTCGGAAAACCGAAAAAATATCTATCGAACATTCGTCACGTTCGCTCCGAGCATTTCTATTAATATCGAATCGATAAGACGCAGCAGGTCAATTATATAAAACAGATATCTTGTTCAAAATAAAAGACGTCGCGACACTAATTGAACAATGCCTTCGAAGCACGAGGATGGGCATTGAATTCTCTCGCTTTTTCCGGGTGGCTGACGATTCGAATTCGTTGGGAACCGAAAGGACTCCTCTTAACGACGGAACGAGTGTTAATTACCGTGGCGGGATCTTGATGGCGCCGTCACCATTGACACGCGCGCCAATTATCGCAGCACATTTTCCGTGGTAGTCGGTTATTAATTGTAGGTTCGACCAGCCGTCACAGATGATAGTGACGTACCAGGAATTGGAACGTACAAAAAACGCGAAAGCGACTGAGAGGAAGATAGAATAAATCAGAGAAAATCGGAGAGAGAGAGAGAGAGAGAGAGAGAGAGAGAGACTCTCGAACAATGAAAAAAGAAAAAATAAGAGCAAACGGCAAAAGTGTTCGGAGCAGGTTGGCGCCACACGGTACCGGCTGCCCTGTGCTTGACACGAGAGAATTGATTGCAGAGTAGCGAGATTGATTTGACTCGCGATAAACCTTGATATTACCGGCCGATCAACGATCAAGGTTCTCGAGGCGCACCGTGGTCCTATCCGAGCATCGGTTCAAAATTCACTAAACTGTGAATCTTGTGCAATTATCGAAACTCTATCGAGAACCAAAGTTCCGTTTGTGATACGATGTACGTGCAACAAAGGCATGCATACTATCATTGTTATTAGCTCATTGTAACCGACTCTAATGTGCCATATTAAGCTATATTAAATCTTAAAAGAGATGCGACAAGCTTAATAAAAAAGAAAAAGCAACAGGAATTGTATCGATTGATTTTCGCGCAGTGATATAAGATATCGTAAACTTTGGAAGCCCTTAACGTTCGAGGGCTCGCCCCCTCGAAGACACAGCACACCTGCGGAATGTGTCAAACTCTTTCGTCCCAACTTCTTGACCGAAAACCACTTTAGGTAGGGTACAGCTCTGCCACCGATTGGAATTTATACGTGGGCACACTGGCATCCGAACAGTTCTCGTTTTTTCTTCGTTTCCTCCGTTCTTTTCTTTTAATTCTTCGCCTTCCTCGGTTTCGACTCTTGATACCGTACTCGTAGAGTCGCATTCATTCTCCTTTCGTACTGCAAAACGATATTCGAGCATCAGACACGGCAACGGTCACGGTTATCTCGTAGATGACTTGAATTTTCTACTTAGTTGAC
This sequence comes from Augochlora pura, assembly GCF_028453695.1. Classification (NCBI taxonomy): domain Eukaryota; kingdom Metazoa; phylum Arthropoda; class Insecta; order Hymenoptera; family Halictidae; genus Augochlora; species Augochlora pura. Next base: position 34,782,170 of record NC_135781.1, read on the forward strand.
ACAGCAAATTACAACGAACGCGTTTTCAGCTTAAACGACCAGCATCTCGATTACAGTGTTCGCTCGAGAAAGCATAATCGGATGCTATGACTTCGCAAAATCATCCAGCACGGTGCCGATGGTTATCGTTTCACGACACATTTAATACTGGCGCGACGCGAAGTCGAGAATACCTCGGTTTACTTTAATATCGAATACTGCAGATTGTAAGATCGAATAGTACAAGTTCCGGCGTTAACGCGGTGCCGTGAGCCATGCCTAAAACGCTGATATCTTATCGTTGGATCATCGAGCGTGGCGATTCGAGCTTATCGGATGCTGCTCGGCCATCAACGTATCTCATTACGCCGGTAATACCGAGTTGTAAAATTAAAGTACACGGGAGAGCTGCTCGCCGGGCCGGGCCACGGCCGGAGCCGGGTACCATCGTCGGTTTATTCATAATCTAGCGAACAAACGATCCCCGGTTTCATTAAATATGCGAGCGAACACGTTTGCGGTCGCACGTGTGCACGCGTAGTCCTCCCTCGTTACCAGGGAGGACCTCGTGCCAGGAATTTCGTTCGTTAACATTGAACGTATGCAAATAGCCGAGACAAATTCTATCCGGAGACATCGCTCGCACGAGGTACTTCCGCGTAATCGCAACTTTCTCGCGCGAGGAGGACAGACGAACCGATCTCCGAGGTGTCCGAGGTGCACCTGCGCCTCTCAAGACCCCACCGATTCCTCCGGAAACTTTCGACGATGAACGAAATTGTATCGAGCGCGTCGCGTCCCTAACGATAGCAAAAAATCCCGACGAGTACCCAGTGTATACAAGCTCGTTCCCGATTCAAACGCGGACACAATATGTATGTAGTCGGACAGGATCAGCAAACGAGTCATCGCCAGCGTAAAACAATTCGTCGGTACCGACAGTGGCCGGGGAATTTCGAAACTAAACAATGTCGTTGGAACTTTCGCGCCTTAAGCCTCCCCAGACGAGCAATAATTAATAAGATGCTGGGCTGCACGAATGGCGAGCATCAAGCCCAGAAAGAATGTGTCTAAGAAACCTGTTTGGGGAGAGCCAATATCTTATTAGGTCCTCTCCTCTTTCCTTCTCTCTCTGTCTCCCCCCCCCCCCCCCCTCCCCCCCCCTCCCCCTCTCTCTCTCTCTCTCACTCTCCATCTCTCTTTCTGTCCACCGGAGCTGGCCGAAGAACACACGTGTGCACCTTCTCGTGCATTGCGACACGCAGAGAGCTTCTCCCGAATGCTCAGGTGTTAGCAGATATTCTCCCGCTGCCTTGTGTTGCCTTATTCGTTTTGCATCCTTGCCGGTCGATTTCTTCGTCACATATTCGCGTATCCGACCATATTAAGTGATATCTCCTTCGACGCTTTCGAAAAATCGATTTTTTTCTTTTTCTCGTATTCTGCAGACTGTAGACTGTGTAGGCATTCGCGTAGAGTCCGACAGATCCGACGGGCACTCCTATAAATAGATCATACGATATACAGGTTGAAAACACTGTCCCGATACTATTATAACACGACACACGGTCTTTTCTTCGGGGGTTGCACGGCCGAGTGTCTTGGAAACGAATACACGCGCGTTCGCGTATTTTCGCAGCATCGTAAATATTCTCTAAAAGGATATAGAGTAGCATCCGTGGCAAACGAAGCAGTAGAAAGCAGAAATCGGCGCGCACCGGCTGTCGAGACGCTGGCGCGATCGCAATCTAATTTCTCTGTAACGCCGCCTGTAAGACAAGTTTTCGGGTCAGAGAAGACGCGAGACGCGCCACGCGCGCGAAACACGCGATTCTGGATCGATTTCTTGGAAAATTGTTTAGCGCGTTATCACCGTTCAAGGGGGAAATGCTGTTCGACGGAGTTGACGCGCTCCACATCGAGCTCCGGAAAATAATTGGAAACAATCGTTATCCGTGGGTCCGATGAAAAATCCAGCTATCGCTCGGCTTAGCCACCCCTCGCGTCGATAATGTTCGACCATAGTTTACAAACAATCGGAGGGCCGATGGAAGAAGAATTTCTCTGCTGGACATACGAACGGCTTTATCGTAATTAATTCCGATAACGAGGAAACGAATGACCGCGACATAAATAAATGGCGATTTTCTCTTGAACCCTCGCGGAGAGGCTCGGCCATCCACGATGTACCGTATCGTCGCGAAAATTGATTAGACTTTATAATATTATGGGAACGTTCGAGCACGCGACAGCGCAATACCTCTCTGCCGTGGCAAGAATTGGTGCGAGCAGGCGAGCCGCTCTTATCTAAAAATGATCCGATGGCGATGGTGATCTCGAATCGCGGACACAGTAAAAGAAAATTTCACATGATTTCATGAGTGATCAAAACGCTACGAAATCTGTGCGTGGAACGGAGTAACGGGCGGAGACCGCATCAAATTTCGTAACGAGAAATCGAAATTATCTACTTACGGGTGTAAAAGCTGCGAGTTATCGGTGCTCTACATAATTAAGTTAGCAACGGGCGCGGTGCGAGCGAACCGCTCCGATTAATCATCGGCAGAGGCAGAGGGAAAAAGCGATAGCAAGCATTTCTAATTATATTGAAATAGAAGAAACGAGTTGGGTCAGGAGGGAAAGAGAAAAGGAAAAAGAAAAAGAGAACGTCCGATGTTGGATCTTTTAATCGGGAGTCGCTCAACACCGTTATTTACCTTTCGTCTTTGCTCCGTGCAAACAAAAGACTATTTGTATCGCGCGGCGGGACACTTACTTGGAAGGCCGGCGTTTGTGCAGCTCACGGAGTGCTAATAATTTTTCTCTCCTCAACCGGTTGTAAAAGTTCTCTCATTGTTAAACCCATAACGATTCTCATTGTACAGTCCAATTTGTCCGTTTCTTTTTCGGAACGGATCCAATTGTCAACGTGAGTCGTTAATAGATACGTTAACGTTTCGGTTGCCATCGTTGCCGCGATTTTAGAGAGCGAAATCGTTCCACGAAGCATGTGTATCGATATCTACTTTCGTAATTGCAACTTTTTCTACAACAGTCAGCGAAATGTACATCGTTCTCTTATAAAAATTCGTGCGATATCACCTCGGCGAGGTTCGCATCCTTCGACCTACCGTAAAGGTCTCCAAAAGTGATCTATTTCGTTTGTTGATCACCGCGGTGCATTTAGTCGCTTACCTTGGCCTTGGTAATGGTGTTCGCGACGGCATCGAGATGAACGAAGACGGATAGGAGGATGGCAGCGCGTATCATCGGGATCATCTTCGTGTCCTCGGCTGACGGCGGTAGTACGTCCTCGAGGGGCGAAGGACCGAAGCCACTGGTCCTACACTTACGTACACGCACTGGCCACTCACACGCACTCACTGTTCCGGGCACATGTCATCCTCCTTTTCATGATCTCTCTTTGCGTACAGAGTGCCTGTCTTCGCAGATCTCTCTTTCTCACTCTCTCACTCTATCTACTTTCCCCTCTCTCTCTCTCTCTCTCTCTCTCTCTCTCTCTCTATTTTATATGTACAAATTTATATAGTATATAATAGGTGTATGTCTCTTTTCTCTAAAGGGGTGCAGAGAGACGAACCGTTGGTGCACCGAATAGAATGAAAATCCGCTATTCGTTTCAATATCGATGGCTTGTGCGAGCACCAGAGATCGAAGGGGTAGATCTACACGCGAAGATGGATCTCCTCGAAAAAAGGACGCGAACGTGTCGTCCAGCCGTGGCAACTGCTGCCGAGCAACTGGCACTTGCCCGACCGCTGGAGCAGCCTGTCTCGAGTCTCGAGTCTCGAGTCTCAGCCCGATGGCAGACTCCTCGATGCAGTTCCTATGTGGCAACGCGCCTCTCTTCACCGCTATTGGGGATTTCGATGGTTCTGAACCTATGGCACCGGATCCGTGTCCCTCTCTTTCCCTGTGAAATCTGGCACCCATCGAGGGTGCACTCGACACCAGATATTCACCCGATCGACGCCTGTCGATTTTCTCCTTCATCTTTCTTATCTGCTTGCTCGATTCCTTGATTTATTTACCCGTTCGAACGATCAATAATAAACGTAAAATCGACGTTCCGCATTCGCAAATCGATTTTTAACGATGTTGGTTTCAGTTTTGCTGTAGAGTCATTGGTTATCCAGCAAATGCAAGTAGAATTCGTTTCGGGACAATTGACTATCTAATCGAAGCCATGGAGCTTTTAAGAACGAGCAATCGGAAGATAGAGTAGAAAAGGATTGCAAGTGTTTAGGTGCAATCCTCTGCACACCTGCGGTCGCCCACGTTTCTCGTTAAATTTCAATCGGACATCTGACTTATTCTCTTTTACCCGTTGTCTTACCCGAGCGCCTTCCGAATCTTCGGAATATCAATGTCAAGTAGTTTCACGACGGCGGAAGTTTACAAGCGAAAGTAGTCAACATCCGTAGTTTAATTATGGATCGATACATTGATACGTTGTACGATTAAGATAATATTTTATGATCACTTATGACAAACGGAAGACGCGCACTCTGGGGAAAATTAATAAAATATTATCTAATGCCACTTCGTAATACTGGAATAACAGGTTCTCGTAACAACTCATCGCCTTCTACTCCCCACTAACTTCGAATATTATAATTAGTGACTTGTAGTCGCTCGATATAAATGAATGTTAATATTCTGTATTAGCTTGCACTTTTAACTTGTTTTAGTTGGTGGAATAATTTGTAAAGCTATGATTTTCACATAATTTTCTCTATCGAAATAGCTTAATTTATTTACGATGCTGAGAAAATATACGACTGCGAGTTCTAATTTACAGAACCGTGTACCACGGAGACACGTTAGCTTTCTCGTTATCTATGGACTTGTATGTAAGCGAGACTAATCGAAACTGGCTGGAGCGATAGTGTTAAAACCGTCGCCAGATTTCACGTGGATCGTACGTTACGCGTTCCATCGATAATTGTCAACGTTGTCGCGTGCAAGCAATATCTGTCTTCGGAACACCTGCTCGAGACAAGCAAACACAATAGCGCTTAATCGGGCAGAACGATCGAACTCGTCGACCGAACACGTTCCGCTGGTAGGCGTAGCGAACAAGATAATATTTGCTATTGCTCGGTTACCTGCGCACTTATACCTGTAATCCCCAAAGCAAGTCCCGCCCATAACCGTCGTCTTACCTTCTCAGCGTTTGTTCTATGAAACAAAATAAATGAGAATTTGAGTTCACATTCTATCTATAGGCAAGCGAGGATTAAGCGGAGCTCACGGCCGTGTAAAATTCATAAAAACAAGTTGCCAGTGGGTGTAATGGGTTAAGCAAATTGGCGTCGTGGACAGTCTCGATCTCTATGTCGGTTTCGGTGGTGATTTTCCTTTCTCGAGGGGAATTCCATCGCAGAATGGTTGCGAATTCTGAACTCGGCCAATGATTGCGTGCTTGTTCTCCGTGCAAGAAGGGACTTAACAGGCTGCTCGTTGGCCGAGCCGCCGTCGGCTGGACAGCAACTCACTTCGTCGTCCACTCCGGCACACCTGTTCACTCAGGTATGCGATATCGTCTCTTTTTCCCTCCTTACAGCCCTCTCTCCACCTCTGTCAACTCTCTTCCTCTTTTTCTCTGTCTACTCTCTTACACTCCCCGAATCGCAGATTCACCATTCTTTTGTCTCTTTCCTATTGGTCATCGGAACACAGACGGTGGTTTACCGTTGTCTCTCAGTGATCCTCTTGGACCGTTGGTGACGACCGATCCATTCGCGAGCATGTAGACTTCTCTGTCGAACCCTGCAATTTCCTACCCCGTAATAATCGTCGCTCTCATCTCCCCATAACATTTGTCATTCGTTCCATACACGATTCGTTGATACACCTTAAATATACAAATACGAAACGAATATGCGCGCGGTTCCTATAAAAAATCGAGGTTGAATCGTACATCACTTTTCATTCTGTTTCGAACGATGGCTCCAAACTTGTCAAAATCACAAGTTCCTTTACCTGTTGAGGTACCCATTGTGTGGCAGTCGGTCGCCGGGTGACTAGTTGAAATTCATTTTCTTTCCTCTTCTTTTTCCGTCGTCTAGAATTTACGGTGCCGACAAGTTTCCATTTATTACCAGGAGAAACCCACGGGGCTCGTAGACCTGACAGTTTCAGATTGTTTCGGACCAATTTGAACGAGTGGCCGGTTCAGTCTACAAGCATAGAGGAGAACCTCACCCCCAGACTCGGCTTTCGACCTGCTCGAGCCGCACAACCAGACAATAGGACGCCAACGTCCTTGCATTTGTCTTTTTTCGGTGTTGCACACTTCTTGGCGTATTCCTCCTTTCGCACGCTGGTTCTTTTGAGATTCCAATACACAGGAAAAAAAATGCTTTGTTATTAATAAACTTGTGCACATGAGATCTTGAACTAAAAATTCATGTCTATCATTAATTTTTCAATGCTACCTTCTCGGTAGCAGGTGTCCTTTCGAGAATGGATCGAAGACAATAGGTCGAATAACGATAGTATATTTTATACTGTACGTTTCGTTTGACCTCGTTTATCGATGGATTCAAACGAATTAATTCTCATCGGTTTCACAAAGTATTTGCTTCAACACTCGCGTTCCATCTTGGAGTTTACAATATCTATAGGATTTAGATTTCTCGGAGAAACCCCGATGTTCATATTTTTTTAACAATACTGTCTTGCTCTCCTCCTCATTGGTCACGATCCAAGCATCGTTAAAGTACATCGAGTAAATGCGGGTATCGTTGGTCGCCAAAGTTGACCAGATGCACGCGTACGTCTAAAAATTGAATTGCATGTGAAAATCTTGATTCGTTAAATAGAATTTCTAGATGCATCGCCTACTTACAGTGTTATTCGAAATTCGTGAGCAAGAATTCATCGTATCCAAGATCAACGCGCATGTCTTGGCAATGTGCGCATCGTACATGGTCTCGGTTTTTTCATAGTCCTTGATGTAGGCGTCAAAGTCGTCGATTAAAAGTACCGATGGCAGAATTTTGAACGTGTGTAACCTGATCAACTCTTGTACAAACGCCTCGTAGTTCTCCAAGTACCTATATTAATTACAAATTTCAATCAAACAAACAATTATCTTAATATGGGTTTTCCATTAACGCGGCAATATACTACACATAGTTCTCATTTTATGTCCTTCAACTGTATTTCCTTGAAAACTAGTACCATAAATATCTCGATCAAGCTTATGTTTCAAATGCGAAAACACGTGTTCGGGGTTGCGCAGAATGATCTAGCGAAAAATGAGGCAATTAAAGCAGGGAATTTTCCTCTTTCGCCAGAAGCTCCGTTTGAAAAATAAACGAACGATGGAGGAAGGAAGCAGCTGATTTGCAACGATCCTCGACCAATTGTTTATTTTGCTATCCCCGTTGCTGCCGGTTGTGGCAATGAATCAACCATAAAAATTGCAAGCTCGGTCGTTTACTCGTTCTTCGAACAAAAAGAATAAATCTGTCGAAATCATTTGGGCGTTGTAATAACATATCTACTAGCCGTAACATCTTTCTTAGATCCAACGAAATAAATAAATAAACGGTCAAAGAAATTCCGAAAGACCCGCCCACGTGTTTGCAACGATGTTTTCCGCATGCACGATTTACCAAGAATGTATAACGTCGGCAAATAATAACGATCCTCCTGTGCAAACTATGTGCGCTTAACGGGAGCTCTCCTGAAAACACGGTCGCACATAAGCAAGTTACGCTCATGTTTGTAAAAGGCGTAGATCATCGGTAGAATGCCATACCATGCTCCTTGATCGATCGCTTCTGAGATGCCGTAGAAACGGAAAATATGTATGTACGTGTATAACCTTGATCGGATAAAGAGAACGAAAGATATTTCAGGTTCCAGCCTTATTATTAGATAATTGATCCTGAACATTCTGAAGATTCTTTCCGACTATCCAAAGTTGAAATTAGAAGACCCGTTTTCTTCCATCATCCCCACAAAAAGGAAAACGAGAGGCAACGCTCCAAGATTCGGGACAGGAATTGGATGATTTGAAAATAAGCTTGAAACAAAGTTTAGAGTTAAGTGGACATAAATCTTTTGGTCTTTTCATAGTAGAGGAGCGAATCTCGAAGGCCGATGCACGTGCAGAAGCACCGCAAGAAAAGTGTTCCGCTTACATAAATCTCATCAGCTTGAAAGCCGCGGGTGCTGGATTACTTCTATCATGACAGGCCGCCGGCAGGCTATTCAACGGGGCTGGTGTAATGTAAACGACGCGGTGTCCTTCTTCGACCCAGTAAATCGCCACCTAAGGAAAACAACGAAAACAAGGGAAACCTGATTCCGGAAATCTATGTAGACTCGTAACTGCTCCTAACAGACCGTACCATATTATGCTTTTAACGGACCGTGTTCGGTGAAAATGAAAAAGATCGGGATATTCGTAGATTCCCGATCTGCGTATTCGCGTTCTTACGTTTATGCAACTCTCAAGATTCGAAAAGTATTATCGCGCGACTACGCATGCGATAGTAACAACAATTCAAACAGCCGTTACGTCTCACGATGATTCCGTATATCGTTTATTAACTTATAACGAGCGTTTCAAACAAGTAACCGCTACTTTCATTTGACATTTTTGCTTGTACCAGTTGGTCAGTTAATGGGTCACCTCAAGTAATTTCTCACTCATCAAATTACAATAATAGTTTAATTCATTATTTTACGTTATAAATACAATCTCATTCGTCGCGTCAATTCTGTTGTAAGATGTATTAAAAGTATTTCTTTCTGACATTACCTCGAACATAAAAGATTTGCTTATTTCTGCGGGTCCACATAGCATCGTCGATTTCACATTACGCTTTCCCGAGAACATACTTTAACTTTAAAGAGTTACTCAAATCGAATATATTGAATATAGGTTATATGCTATTCGTAAATATGATAAGTGCCTTTTTGGCTTTGCAATTATAAATTTCTATTATTTATGTTTAAAATTGTGGACGTTACGGGTTTGCAGTTTTCTACCGATGTATATTCTACAACCAGTTTTTCAGTACTGCGTATATCGTAAAGAATTTTAAGCTGTTTTAAACTGAACGTTCTCCGCAAAATCACTGATAACGTCATCTCTGAACGATGTTTGAAACATTTTAATCCCTAATAGAGACATCTATGAATGTAGGAAGAAACACAAAAACTACAGTGATGGGACCTACTTCTGTGTGCTATCTTACTCCCCAAGCTGGCACGCATATCCCCACCATTTTACTGCGCATCCAATCCACAGTGGCGCTTGGTTCAACAGTGCGTCGTCAGCCAATCAGCGAAAAGAACATTTCTATATTGATTCTCGCTAACGGATCGTATTGCGGCCTGACGTTTGAGGACTCATTAGAGTATGTATAATGTTATAGACAGTGTAAGCCAATGCCAATGGAAATCCATCGGCATTGGCCAATCCCATTTGCAATGGACAATTCTCCCACTTTTACTTTTTTGGAAGAAAGTCGTAAAGCGGTCGGTGGTCAGTCATTCGAGTGCTTTGCTCGATGTTAGGTGCTATGGTTTTATTATCATGTAAAGTCGTGCGTGGTTAAATAGCGTCCCTGCACTGATCATAGATGTGGTATAAGTTATGAAGACATAAAACAACACACCGCGAATGTTTCACTAATTTGCAGACAATATAACCGATACAAATACCAGATAGAAACTATGCAAAACGTCAGTGTGAAAACGATAATGTTTAAAAATACCTATTAGGTTTGAACACATTTGTGATTTCAGTGAAACACTTACCTTAAAAGAATGAGCAACGAAACTCAAATTACTAATATCGTGAATGATATTTTGGTAAGTATCATTTTAATATCAATAGTCCATTTATAAATATTACCATATTCCTTCTAGATACGTTAGTTTTAATTGATAATTAATTGTTGCAAACCTATAGACCTATAGCCCTGCCATCTGATTATTAATCACTATTCAATTGTTACATTTATCATTGTGTTGCAGAAAGTGGAAGCTATAGAAGAAGCATTTAGCTGTGTGCTTGTGCATCAACCAAATAGTGAAAGTGACAAGATATCATCATGGCAGACAGAGTTGACATCTGCTATGTCAAATTTATCCAAAGAACAGCAAGAGAGTGCCGTACGACAATTTTTGTCTATGGCAGCAGCAATGACAAATCATAGACGTTTACAATTGTTACTGTCTCTACTTGAAAATTTGGTTACAACCAATGTCTTGCCAGCAAGGTATATGCATTGCAAATATTGTTAATATTTGTAATAAACCCAAGCAATAGGTTGTCCCATGAGTTACCACCATTTAACTTTTCTGTTTTTTTTAAATAACTATGGACTCTGTTCCTCGAGTTGCTGGTTACTCACAAATTTAACCGTATATTATTTTTTTAGACTCGTGTGCGAGTGCATATTAAGTTGTGATAAACTGCAGTATCAACTGGAAGATTTTTGGGTAGAATGTTTCGTTCTTATTCGGCATATTATTGGTGGAGTTGATTACAAGGGTGTCAGAGAAATAATGAAGGTAAGTATTAATCAAGATCACTTTTGTAACTTTATACAGATAAATAAGTGATTAACTTGCCTTGTAGGGGTGCAAAGAAAAAGCACAGACTATTCCTCCAAGGTTGAATGCATCTGTTCAACCACAATTAAAGGCTCTAGAAAATGTAATTGAATATATTTTTGATAGAAATGCTTGCCTATTACCTGGCTATTTTATAGCAAATGAAATTCAAAAAGCTTATCCAGATGGTAAAAATTGGCCACACTGGGTATGTGATGAAAATGGTACTGTTTACAATATTTTTCATTGATTTACGTATATTTTATGAAATTAATCGTTTTTAGAAATTAGCAAAATTACTTTCAAGTTTTGTTGAAAGTTTTCGTACCACCGCACAAATGGTATCTATTGTTGGACATTCAAAAATGTTACCAGTGGTAGAACACACTGGATACGCGGATTTAATTAATCCTTGGGTGCTCGATACTACGACACTGAAATTTTCTTTGAAAGGAAATTTACCTTACGACGAGGACTTACTTAAACCCCAAACTGGATTGCTCAGATACGTTTTAGAACAACCGTATAGCAGGGACATGGTTTGTTCTATGCTTGGTTTACAAAAGCAGGTACATACGTTCATGGCTCGTGTGCCTTCGTATACGTGAATTTGAAACACTAGATAGCATTAAGTATCTCTTGTATGTTACAGCAAAAACAAAGATGTATAGCTTTAGAAGAACAGTTAGTTGAATTGGTTATTCATGCTGTGGAACGCGCAGAGAACGAAACACTGCCAGCTGAAGGAACAGACGGAACTGTTGCGAATCATTACGTATGGTTACATCTATCGTCGCAGCTCATATATTTCATACTGTTTTCGTATGCTTGTTTCCCAAGTATCGTAATGGCGATACACAGTAAACTAGCTGGTAGAGATTTGAGAAAAGGGAGAGATCATTTAATGTGGGTTCTACTGCAATTTATCTCGGGAAGTATTCAAAGAAATCCCTTATCAAACTTCTTGCCAGTATTAAAGTTGTACGATCTTCTTTATCCAGAAAAAGAACCTTTACCTGTTCCGGATTATACTCAAGCGTTATGCACACATCAGATGGCCATAACATGCATATGGATACATTTATTGAAAAAAGCTCAATCCGAACATACAAATATTCACAGACCTATACCTCACACTCTGAAACTTCACCATGAATTTTTGCAACATCTAGTAATGCCCAATACTTCCCTATGTATGGGTTCAGATTATCGCATCGCTTTATTGTGCAATGCATACTCAACGAATCAGGAATTTTTCGGTAGACCAATGGCAGCTTTAGTAGACACCATACTCGGTACTCAAAAAGGACAACAACAACAGCCAATGCAAACATTACAAAATAATGCTGCTCTTGCGAGTGGTCCAACCACACCGTTGTCCATGTCCATCTTAGATTCGTTGACAGTTCATTCGAAAATGAGTCTGATACATAGCATCGTTACTCATGTAATCAAGTTGGCTCAATCCAAGAGCAACATGGCATTGGCACCGGCCTTGGTCGAAACTTACAGCCGCCTGTTGGTGTACACCGAGATCGAAAGTCTTGGCATCAAAGGTTTCATTAGCCAACTACTTCCAACAGTTTTCAAGTCTCACGCATGGGGAACGCTGTACACGCTCCTAGAAATGTTTAGTTATAGAATGCATCATATACAGCCGCATTACAGAGTACAACTCTTATCCCATTTACACAGTCTTGCAGCTGTGCCACAGACTAATCAGACACAGCTTCATCTGTGCGTGGAAAGCACAGCTCTACGATTAATTACGGGTTTGGGATCTGCCGAGGTACAGCCGCAGTTATCTAGATTTTTATCGGAACCAAAAACTCTCGTTTCCGCGGAATCGGAAGAGTTGAATAGAGCTTTAGTATTGACGCTAGCAAGGTCTATGCATGTCACAGGCACAGGATCGGATAGTCATAGTGGCACATGGTGTAAAGAATTACTGAATACGATAATGCAGAATACACCACATTCCTGGGCCAATCATACTCTTCAATGTTTCCCTCCAGTTCTCAGTGAATTTTTCCAACAGAACAGCGTGGCCAGAGAAAATAAACAGCAAATTAAAAAAGCGGTAGAAGAAGAATACCGAAATTGGTCTTCTATGAGCAACGAAAACGACATTATAGCACATTTTTCTGTGCCTGGAACTCCACCTTTATTTCTGTGTCTTTTATGGAAGATGATTTTTGAAACCGACCGTATCAGTCCAATCGCATATAAAATTCTTGAAAGGATCGGGGCTAGAGCCCTGTCGGCACATCTTAGAAAGTTCTGCGATTATCTTGTTTTTGAATTTGCGAACAGCGTGGGTGGCCAACATGTAAACAAATGTGTGGACACGATCAACGATATGATGTGGAGATACAATATAGTAACTATCGATAGACTGATTCTTTGTCTAGTGTTAAGAACTCACGAAGGCAGCGAAGCTCAAGTGTGCTTCTTCATCATTCAATTGCTCTTGCTCAAAGCCATTGAATTTCGTAATAGGGTTCAAGAATTTGTTAAAGAGAATTCTCCAGAGCATTGGAAACAATCAAATTGGCATGAAAAACATCTTGCGTTTCATCGGAAGTTCCCAGAGAAGTTTGCTCCTGAAGGCATTATGGAACAAACTAGCGGAGGGCCTAGTCAATATCAAAGTTTACCGGTTTATTTCGGAAACGTGTGTCTACGATTTTTACCAGTCTTTGATATAGTCGTACACAGGTACTTGGAAATTCCAGCCGTATCGAAAAGTTTGGAAACATTACTAGAACATCTAGGATGTTTGTATAAATTTCACGGTCTGTATATAATATGATGTATTATACAATTCCATTCTAGTACTGTTACAGTAGGTTTGAATTTTTCATACTGAATTTTAGATCGGCCTGTGACATATCTGTACAATACATTACACTATTATGAGCGTATGTTGAGGGATAGACCGCCCTTAAAACGACGACTGGTATCTGCGGTATTAGGTTCATTGAGGGAAATTAGGGCTCCAGGGTGGGCCCTTTCTGAAGCTTATCAAATGTACATGACACGATCGTCTGACGATGTTGTCACCTGGATGCCAGAATTGGATTATTACATCCGGTTAGTTAGAAGAATCGTAGAAAGTGAGTAATTGTTCTCTTATTAACAATAATTAAATCTGAATATTGTAACAAACAAACAAATCTTTTTACAGCAATGTCGGGTACAGCTCATTTTCCTGCTACCGATTGGAGATTCAATGAATTTCCAAATCCTGCTGCACACGCATTGTACGTTACTTGCGTGGAACTTATGGCTGTTCCAGTTGCTCCTAATTTGGTTGCTAATTCGTTATTGGATGTGGTGGCAAAAGGGTAAGATCAATCACGTTTATTATTGATACACGTTCAATTTGTCCTTCTGTGCCCTGCCTGTTGGTTGATTTTCTCTGATGGAGAAATGCACTGTTGTATAAAGGGTTCTCTTTAACTGGCGATTTAATACATATTAAATAATAATATGTATTAGGTACACCGTGATACCATCGGATGAAATTCATTTATGGATAAATTGTGTGGGATTGCTACTAGCCGCATTACCAGAATGTTATTGGTCAACGCTTCACGACAGATTAGTGGAAACTATAAGCAGTCCAGGATTAGCGAATTGGCAGTACAACAATTTAACACCGTTTCAAATGTTTAATTTTAACAATACTCATAATAGTCTGTTGGAAAATAAATATAGTTACATGCTAGCATTAGCGCATTCTGTGTGGCATCATGCTGGCGTTGGACAAATCACTACCATGCCTCAGTAAGTTCAATTTTAAATGTAATTTACATTTATTGTAACCAGTTAGCTTTCTCCACGGAGACTCTTATTGATTTGGATTGATAGAAATTTATTATAAATTTAGGTTTATCAAAGAAAAACTTCAACCGGTTGTGAATAGCGAGGAGCAATTGATATATGCCTGTCACTTGATTGGACCTACTTTAGCAAGATTCAATGCTGAGAGACCAAATTGCGTTGTCGAATTGGTGGTCCGTTTATACGAAATGCTTAAACAAGTAGATCGGCATCAAACGCATATCAAATATATGGATCCTGTCTGTGATCTATTGTATCATATAAAATACATGTTTGTCGGTGATATGATGAAGAACGAGGTGGAATGTATTATACGAAGGCTGCGACCAGCTTTGCAAATGCGATTACGATTTATTGCTCACACAAACGTAGACGAAATTCAGTCCTCCTGAGACACTCCAACTACGAGCACTGTGGAAGTAAATACTTGATAACTCATTCATTAGAATGAGAGAATTCATTAATCATGTACACAGTGTTTTGTGTATGATTTTGTTTAATAACATTAACATTATTATTCAGATTGTAAAAATATTTCTTTAACATATTTTCTACATGACAAGCATATGTATCTACTTTGTATGAAGAAAAAGGATTTTTCTGAACAATTTAATGATACAGGTGAACTTACCTAACAAGGTAATATACAACGTATGTATCTATTCTCTCTGATAGCGAGAAAATACGAATAGATATCGAACGATAATGATAATTTAATATTACTGACCAATCATGTTACTTCAACTGAAAGTAATAATACTAGTAATAGTAATGCTTTTATATGTATATGTAAGAACATTTATATTCAATAAATTATACTTTCCGCAATGTTCCTAATTGAGGTGTGGCCACCGCGATGGTGGCGACTTTGTGAAGTAATTTTCTCTATCCAATGCCAATGATTTAATTAACTATTAGGGCAACTGTACTTTTTACACAATATTACAAAAATATAATGTCTTAAGAATAACATAAACTCGTTTTGTTTGCCTCTATCTATTTTATCTATTTTTCTCCGTTTTTTACTCTCTATTAAATGTAATTTGTCTAATTCTATCCTGGACAGTCAATCTCTAAATTTGATTTGCATCAAATTGCAGTGAAGGACAATTGCAGAGAATTTACTGTACTATTTCTCCACGCGACTTCGAATTCCTTGATACGTATACGCGAAACATGTTGAGTTAAGAGGTATCCGATAAGGATTATCGCAAATATTTGACGTATGCTATACAAATAATTAATTTCCTAATTTTACGGGCTTGATTTATACTAATACTTGCTTTGCAATAGAAGAATCTAAAATTAAACCTTGATAACATTCTTGTTGCATTCGCGCCGCTACAATCACGTTTACTACGGGCGATTGGAGAGCATTGTCCTCCTCACATTGCGAAAACTACATGTATAGGTCTGCCCTTATCGAATACCTCCTTGCTCATCGTGTTTCGCGCGTATATACCAAGAAATTTGAAGTCGCGTAGAGAAGTGGTAATATGAATCTGTTCTCGCCTTAAAGTTTAAACGTTTCAAACATTTTAATTTTGCCAACGCAAATCATTTAAACTCTATCATTTTTATGTATTTCTACTGGAACAGAAAGTAGAATAGACCTTGAACAACTTTCATATATATATATATAAAGAAGTTGTTCAAAGATAAGGGCGTATGTAGTAATTAAACAACTTCTAATTTTAAAATATAATTTTAATTTGTAACGTTGAAGATATTTTTTACATGCAATGTCTCATACACACTGAACCATCATGTGACTTTACAGATCCCCCCCCGCCACCGTTATTACCACGCAAACCTGAATTTTGTTTTTCTAATTCGTAGAATGTCGTTTCTGCATACACGATACAGAGATGCGTACAAGTATATTTGATTTTTATTGAATGCTGTTTTTAATATAACAAGTATGTTTCTAAAACTGATTTTGGTATAAATATACATACAATTATATACAAACATATGGCTTAGATTTTAAATAAAATTATACTATTATACAATGTACAATTTTTATTGTGTATGTGTGTGTTAGACGCGATAAAATACTGTTAATTGTAGTTACTTAAGGAATAATCGTGAAATAATATATTAATTGATGGATGAATCATAAAATGAAGCCCGGTCTTATGAAACATTTGGCAGTTTCTTGGCTCTGTTGTATAGGTACATACTCCGTCAACCCTATTACCCCGTTCTTTAATACTATTTACACGTTATTATCGATGTTTTCGCTGCATATAAATGTGACTTAAGAAAATATAATAGGAAGAAAAGCCAACGAGTCTTGTACCGTGGTATCAATTTCATATTGTCCGAAGAAAGTACCAATAACCGGTCAGTATCACAGCTGGTACCTGCTCTTTCGGTTCAAATGTAATTACAAAGAAGAGATTGTCCTGTACAGAACGCGAGGACAATCGTTTACCCTGTGTACACGTGATTTACCGAATCAGGAGGGAAAAGAAAGAGTAGATTCCTTTTGTTTGTGTGCGTTCCAAGGTCATTCGCAAGTAGAGTTTCGAGTACAGCGACACGAGAAGTTCAAACATTTCGCAACGTACTGCAACCGAACGCAAAAGAATCTGCGTTTGGCGAGAACTAGAGATTTTCGTATTACTCGTGAACAAATATGGTCAACGAGTGGTGGAAATCCTTTGGTCCGACACTTTCTCCTCGACAAATCATTACTAATTTATCTGGAGATTATATATGCTCGATGAATCGACTGCGCTAATTAGCGTACGCAAAGAAGCATGCGCATTTAGGAATATAATCACCTTTAAATAACGACTATACATTGTAGACTCTATCGTCGGGTTTCTATACGCGCAGTCGGTCGAATTATCTGTCAATTTCTTACAACCCCGCATATCATGATATTCGGTAATGCTCCACGACGTTTCCGCCAGGCACCAAGAGATTGTGCATGAGCTTGCAACGTCCTACACCATCTTTTCGTTCTTGCTCCATCTTCAGCCTATAACAGAAACCGATGGTTTTCTTTCACGATTTTTGAACAGTGGACACAAATTCTCCTATTTTATAGACAACAGGATTGGTTACGATTTATGTACCTTGAATATAAATGTTTCTTTGGAATACAATTCTTGAACTTCAAAATAATCCTCAAGATCTGTTTCACAACATACGATACATTTATCGAGGTATAGTGGCTCCTGAAACAAACAGATTATTCAATGGAATAGACTAGTCGGTAGCAACTCGACACAGAATCTGAATAAAATGAGAACCAAGCTGTAAGAAACGCTTACTCGTAGCAAGGAATACCGGCCAAATTTTTCTTTGACTAACAAGAGGGTAGCCTCTTTGATACCAATGTACCTTGGGAATAGAGATTCGTCGTTGAACTCGACATCTTCTGTATTTGGCTGTAAATATCAAGTGTTTCGTTTCATTCGCAGGAATGTGTATTACGACGATTTTCTAAACTGTTAACTTACTTTGCCATTGGTAACCAACATGGCGGTAACAGGAGCAAGCTTAACCGTTCGTCCTCGTCTCCAATTATTATCGGTTGGCTGAGCAACCAAAAGACGTCCCTCCAACACAAATCTGGCTTCTTCGTGAGCCCATTCTAATACTTCTACGGCCATCTGTTGTAATAAATACAGCGTACAAGGATAGTAAAACTAGCAAATCGTACTGTCAGCCATGTAAATCATACGTAAACCATGAAAATAATGTATAATTACCTTCCTCAACTTTATGTTGACCATATCTTGCTCACCGATTAGCCGTCTCCCATTTTGTATGATGGAAATTCTTCTCCAAAGCTTCGTTGAAGTCACGTCTTTAGCTTCCTGTTATAGTGTCATTGAAATCATTCCATTAACGAGTTTCTTGTCTCGAATCGTGTTTTCATTATACTGGCATGAACGCGTTAAACGAGTAATATAATATATGAAGCGAACGAAATATTTACAGCATTCATGTGTTCCAAGTGCAGCTCTATGTTGGCTTGAGCCTGCTTCAGTCTCTCTTTAGCTTCTTGTATATCTGGTCTAACCGATGGCGTAGCTTTTAACAGCCGCGCTAACAAAAGAGGATACTTTGTCACTCTTTGAACAGGAACCTTAAACAGAATTCAGTTGCTTTTTTATTACAACTTCAATTATTTCTTATAAAACTGCTGTTGTTCGATTTCTTTTGTTTATAGTGTACGTCGGGTTGTCGCGGAAAGAGCAACCCGGTGTACATCGATACATTTCGGTATATGTATTGGGTAATTATAAACAGAGCGTCGGAGCATACGCAAAATTTGTCGCTATTTCGAAGAATAAGTAATTAAATCTATATGTGTAACTGGATAATCTTGTGAAGCAAATAAAAATTGTAGACCTTCCCGCGTTCTTCTCGTCTGATCTTACCATGAGAAAAGAGTTCAAGTTCATTCTG
Organism: Augochlora pura; assembly: GCF_028453695.1. Taxonomy (NCBI): domain Eukaryota; kingdom Metazoa; phylum Arthropoda; class Insecta; order Hymenoptera; family Halictidae; genus Augochlora; species Augochlora pura. Next base: position 34,801,028 of record NC_135781.1, read on the forward strand.
CGTAAAACAGTGTTCTCCATTTGCGAGACTCTCAGAAAGATTCGCAGCAGTTCTTTTTCTTTTTCCAAATTTTGCAGCAGCAAACTTGCGCTTCCTTGACGGGTGCAGTAACTTTCAAACGCGTGAAGCATCCGCTCAGACTCGAGAAAGATCTTTCCTACGTCCACCGTTAAAAGATCTTCGTCCCCAGATTCCTGTTTAGAATATCGATTATTAAGACGTGCGAAAGTTGAACTTGAAACAATAACAGATGTAGAAAGGAAAGTTTCAGATCTCTATTACTATGCACATCATAGAGCAGTGCATACCTGCGCCAATTCCACGGCATCCTTTAATTTTTCCGCAAGGACAAGATTGTGTTCCAAAAGCTCTTCGACGTTCAGGAATATCGCTGTCAGTTGCTCCGAAGTGAGAAGACCGGCCCTGAACATTGGCCTGTGGAATTCTTCGAGTATGATTTGAAGATCTCTTCCGTATTTTTGTTCGGTCTCCACGATTTCCGTGATTATTTCTTTGCGCTCCACCCTCCTTTTCGCGCATTTTCTGCATACAAAGGGTGCGTACACTACACCACTAGAAAATACTCATCGTTATTGTACATAATATGATACGAAAACTTATGTAACGAGAGGAGCGAAAGCAATTCAAATATCGAGCAATCGATTCAACTGCTCCGGCTCTACGTACATATAATACGATATTGTTGGATCTACAGATATTCCGCGTATTTTTCACACGTTAAAAAAGTCTTTTTATGGCTTTGAAAATTGATGTGTTTCTATGTGCGATAATCGGTAGAATAGTATCACAGTGATTTTGGTACAACAGTTGGTTCGACGTTGACATAGTATATGGTATTTAGTAAGAAAACTTTCGCTTCTTGCGGTTAACTGAATCGATGGTAAGAGAAAGCGAAATTCAATGGTTCTTGGATTTATTACGCTGCCTGTCCTGTTGTCCGCGTATACATTACCGTAGTCTGCGTTGAATTACCATTATCATATAATATACGAACAACTTAATATAATAGTTGTATAACATTACCGGTGCTATATTCGTAGAAAATATTTGTTCGTCACACGTTGACTCTCACCTGTCTGTTATCAAAGGATCCAAACGCTGTTCGCAGTCCTCGCAGAGTTTTGAATCACCGGAAATCACTTGCGGGATTCCACCGAAGAGACTTCCTGGTCCCGAGGAAATGCTTCCTACACGCCAACGTCTTGGCACGCCTCGAGTGCTGCTAGCCTGACTGCTTTCCGAACCCACTCCGCTATCGGTTCTCTCGATATCGACGGCTCGCGTCTAGAAATATAATCGTTTTCACTCGATCGGATAGCTGATTCGTCTCCGACGGACGAATATTCGACCGACCTTGGATGTTTCCGACGAACTGGTCAAGATGATGTTGCATTCCTCGCTGCTATCGGATACGTTGGAGATTTGCGAGCTCTTCGAGCTCAGATCGCCAAGGCTCGTCTCCTTCTGCTCGTACAACGCTTCCAAATCTCCTTCCGTATCTTCCTCGTCGTCGTCCTCGTCGTCCTCTTCGTCCTCGCCTTCGATCGATATCGCTCGATCTTTCGAATCCATTAGAAAGTTGAGCAACTCGAATTTACTTGAAATTTGCTCCTCCTCCGGCGATATTGACATTTTCTTGAAAAAGCTCTCGGGACTTTTCGAAAGGTAGCTATCTCGCTCCGCAATATCCTCGGAATTCGGTTTTTTATATATATCATCGACCAAGTACGATCGTAGGAATTGTTCGGAACTACCCTTTGCGCTCGTATAATAATCGGCGATGTCTCCAAAGTATATCCTGTCCTTTAAATAGTCTTCGGTCGGCGGTGGGCTCAGCGGCAAAGGAGGAGGTTCGTCGGGAATCTCCTCGTAAATCGGCTCCTTGATCACTTCGTAAGGATTTTCCTCGAGGAACAGATTCGTCGAGATGAAATCACCGTCGGAGTTTAAACTGGACGTTCTCGAGTAATTTGCCTCAAGGGTCGATTCGGAACTTTCGTATTCGTTGCTCTTCAGCAAACTCTGTTTCAGAATTTTCAGGATCGCTTCGCCGCTACTTTCATCGAGTATTTCTCCATTTTCCCGGGCTTTCCTCAGCGAATCCTCGAGCAGTTTCGAGATCAACGCCTCCTTCGACAGCTCGGAAATCTTTGACGACAGGGAAGCGTCTTCTTCTCTTCTTATATGATTCTTTTTCTCCATTCGTTCCATCCGAATATCCGGATTACTGGCCGCCGGCAATTTCGGGTTATTCTCGAGCGTATCCAGTTTTCCAGTGTCGATATTCGATTTTGTTTGCTTCTCGACATCCGTACACACCATAGAAACTGTACATACGGGAGGTACCATGGATACGTCTGGAAAATTTGGCAACGTTTTGCTCGACTCTCGCGAGAATTCGTCTTTTATTATAGTTGGCTCCAGGTTTGCTTTCGATGACTTTGAATCTTCTTTGCTAGTTTCGACGACGATGTTCGACTTGTAATTATCCAATATGACGAGAGTGCGATTTTCTGCCGAACTTTTTATCTTGGGCGGGTTTTCCAAATTTACAGAGATCACGGTAGGGTTGTAAACGCTGTCTTCTCCGCCGACGCTGATGGTCACTTTATTATCGGATGTTGTCTCCGTAGTCGGCGTCGGATCTCCATTGATCAGAATCGACGTTCTTCTTGCCCCCTTAGTACCTGGACCGATCTGAAGTCGATGGACGAGCGGAGAAGCCCGAGGGCTGACTGTGATTTTGTACACATTCTTCTCCGTCGTTGGCGATCCAATTTCAATTTTCGACGATCCGTAAGAATTTGATCTCTTCCATGTGGTTTTCAACGACGTAGGACTGCTTCGTTCCGACCAAGAGTGACCTATCTCTTTCAGCTTGGCATCCGAATCGTCGATCGTTCGATGATATTTCTGTTTTCCAGGTGGCGGGGACCAACTAGTTGGTCTCATTCGCCGGAATTGAACATTCTTTTCCTCGACGTGGCATTGAATATCCTTGGATGCTTCTATCTCGGTTTCAACTACCGTTATCGCATTTGCGACTTTTTCTATTTCTTTAGGAACTTGCTCGACATCTTTTCCACCGGACAAACGATGCTCCGATCTTGTTTCTTCGATTCTATCCACGGATTCGGACGAATCTTCCCGTCGAGTCGTTCGCTCGGATTCCAACGTGGACGATGCCTCCTTCGTTTTCCTGGACAGACTAAGGCGCATGGTGTCCAGAAAATGTACATTCCCGGCGGAAACTTCGGGTTTGTTGTGCGATCGTTCGCTTTGGCTGCGCGATAGGAACGACCTCTTCGAGTGTTCTGCAAATTTAGTGAAAACTGCTTAGCAAATGGTAGCATTTTAACATCTCGGTAATAATTGGTCATTTGAAGGAGAAGAAGAAGAAGAAGAAGAAGAAGAAGAAGAAGAAGAAGAAGAAAAGAAATACGATTCTAATTTCAATATTCATGATCAGTATTCTATTTGTACATATTCGTACTCGGTTAAAATCTAATGGAACTGGTTAGATTCTGTAACAGAAACGTTAATACAATTACTGGAAAAATTCGACAGCTACGAATTGGATTAGAATAGATAAATATTACCTTCGGACTTCAATATCAGATCTTTCTCGTCGACGGCAATGCCTGGAATACGATCTTTGGATTTCTCGAGCCGAGTTCGTTCGGTTTCGTCCATACCGGTTGGTCGCTCCTCTTCTATCCTGTTGTTTTGTTCATCCTTTTGCTTCGCGGTTTTAAGGTTGCTCGAATAAATGGTACGCTGCGAGTTATTTTCCCGAGCGTCTTCGGTTTGTCGCGACGCATCGACGTTTTTCTTTTTACGTGACGGAGGCGTAAGTTCCACATGGGAAACCGAAGGAAACGACTTGTCCATCCTATTTCCGTTTCCTTCCGAGCGAGGAGGGTACATTTGGTACGCGTCTGGCGAGATCTTGCGCTCTTTTAGTCTAATTCTATCGATTTTTGGATCCCTGATATTCGGAACGGTGATGAAATTATATTTTTCCCTTTGCTCCTGGTTAGTCGTTGGCGGTGCTCTCTCTTCCAACTGTTGGTGTTGTTGCTGCTGCTGCTGCTGTTGTTGTTGCATATACGGTTGCTCTTGTTCGTGTCCGAATTCGTGTTCGCGTTCGTCGTCTTCTTCCTCGGACTCGTCGTCGATTCTTTCCTCCACGTTCGAGACGCAAGTCGCGATCCTGCCGAGTCGATTCCAGGACAAACATATCGCTTCCGAGGGTTTCTCGGGAGCGAATATGACGTTATCGACGTTGAATAGAACGTTCTTTCTCCTGGACTCGAGCACCTTGCCCCGTTTCAGGATACTCTTGAGCGTTTGTTTGGCTTCCTTCAGTCTTCTCGGTGGTCGCTTCGGTGAAACCTTTGGTATGGGAATCCTCGTCACAGGCAAAACGTCCTCCTCGTCCGAGATCTCGCGTGGCTCGTTGAATACCCTGATTCTCTGGCCGCCGATCTCCGCGACAGCGCTTCTGTTCGGTATCCTCTCGATCGATTTCACTTTCGAGGAATCGAACAGACTGGAGAGTAGCCTCGCGTCGTCTTGCTCGAGGGCGTTGTCCGACAGATCGTCGCTTAGGTCGTCCTCGTCTTTTTGTTTCTTCAACAAGAGATAGGGATTCACGTCGCACTCGAGAATGCTTCGTCTCGAGTCGGCGGCGCCGCTGCCGCTGCCGCTGCCGCTACTCGACGGCCGCTCTTTCCATTCGTCCTCGTTGTTGATTTTCGCTTGACCGGGTTGCTCTTGCGTCTTTGCCGATCCGCCGTCCGACCAATCGGTCCTAGTGTCTCTGATCTTCTTCGGTATCCGCGCCAGTCGAACGGCACCGGTCGTCGTCGTCGTCGTCGTCCGGTTTCGCGGAGTCGTCGGCGACGGCGAAGGCGACGGCGATGCCGATGGTGTCGCCGTTGGCGTCAACGTCGGTTTCGACGATGGCGGCGGCTCCTCCGCGAGCCACTCGTCCCTCCTGGATATTACACCGGCATAGGTTGGCCTTAGCTTACGCGACGCTTCCTCGTAGCCCGCAACCGCCGCCGAGTCCTTGTCGAACCATTCGGACTTGGAGCAAGCAGTCTCGATCGATCCCTTTCGTTCTTTCGCATTCCGCGCCACGCTCTGACTCCGAGCATCTCGTTGAGACAACTGCCGATGAGGCGATATACTCCGAGCTCTCGTCCTTGGTTCCACCAGCCGACTTCGACGCATCTGATCGTACGGATCGTCTGTCGAGGGTCTTAGCACTCCTGCAAATTTTATCGTACTTTATTCTATCCTATTCTAGTTCGCGCTACGTTTGCTATTCGAAGCGTAGGCGTGTCGTACGTTACGCCCGTAGACGGGATAAAAACTATCGCCGTCCTACTTCGCGCGCAACAAACGAAACTGTTTGTCAACACGTTGCAAACGCGAGCATTCGTTTAGCACATATTATTCGAAGGGTTCTAATTGATCTCTCAAAGAAGATACCGCGTTGTTTCCTTACTCGCATTTCCTTCCAGGCGTAGGCGCGACAACAGACTAGAGAAAAGGGGATCGGCGTTGGTTAGTAGGATCGTGCGAGCTCGGCGAATATACGTTTAAGAAAAGATTATCGAGAGAAAGGCGAGAGACGATTTACCCGCAAGGCTGGGCCTCGATCTCGAGGAAATCTGCGGAAGTCGGCATGTTCCTCCTAAAGGTAGACCAGTCAATCGGTGACCACCGCACTTGCGGCAGTTGCCGAACTTCCGGGTGGTGCCGCTGAGAAACTCCGGGCAGGAGCATACTATGAGTATCGGTGCGCCCGGGGGTGGCGGCGGCGGTGGTGTTGTCACGAAGCCTCGTGGCTCGTGGCCAACCCTCGACGATCGGACCGTTCCATAGAGCCATGGATCGCCGTAGATCATTTGTCGCGAGAACCTGCTACCGCCGCTTATCGTCCCCCAGCCTTTCGCGGGATCATCGGTGCTCTGATTCTGCCGCGACAGGCCCAGTCTAACGCTCCATGACTTTTTCCCTTTGCTCAGCGTGTCGTAACTCTAAAACCAATACACAGTGTCGACAGACGGTTTCAGCGTCCTATTTCAAACATTCCTTAATTATTAGCGCAGCGCGTTATGTTAGCTCGACGTTGCGTCCAGAGGGTTACGGCGAATTTCCAGGATACGCGCAACGGGGGCCGAGCGTGCTTCGGCTGTCGCGACCCAATGCACAACCGTTCGAAATCGGCTGTTCGTCAACCGCTATAAATCTCTTCGCTTCAAATACAATTATTCACGGAGGCGTTCGTCGCTGTTTATTATGCGTACGATGGAAATGTACGCTTGTAAAGAACGCGTGCACCGTATACGTACGTTTGTACAGGATGACCCGACGACAAGTTTTCGTCGATAACATTCGCAGAATCAACGTTTTCGAATCGTTTGTTTCAAATTAATCGAATCTGATGCATGGAAATATTTGTTACAAAGTCAGTCGTCGCTGAGCAACGACCAACAGCGATCGAAATGGACCGTTGAAATGGTCGAGCTACTTTTGGACCATCCTGTATACGTATAGCTTCTACTTTTGGAGACGTCGTTAATATACGGCACGCGTTCCTGTCGCCAATAATCGTAATATCGAAGGAAGGACGCGTGGCGCGATGCTTTCGATTTCAACAGGATGTTCTGATAGAGTGAACAGAATTTTTAACGTGGGCATGCAGGAACTGTCGTTGTTTTTCGGATTTTTTCAAATATCGGTTCCATTGTTTCTAAAGTTTAGAAAGCAATCATTTGCGAATCATTCGAGGAGATGCGAGGCTGCTTCTGGAATACGACGAATACGAGGTCCTATCGGCGCGGCGCCGAGAGCGCGCGAGCGCACGAGCGCACGGATCGCTCGAGTGGGCGCACGAGGTCGGAAAATGGAGCAGATAGACAGCCCGGGGCAAACTCGATATGCTTTACTTTCTCGTCGATGCTGGACTTTCGTAAAAGTCTCGTTCCAGAACCTCACGTAAGAGGAGCGGCCTATACGCTCGGCCGGTTGGTCGAAAAGCAACAAGAAGCAAGAAAACTAACGTAGGAGCACTCGACACTCGACGAGCGCGCGTACACACATGCAAGCCGGCGGCAGTTGCAGTGGTCGTAGAAATGCACAGATATCGCAGGTGCAACGAGAGAACGGGCGTGGCCGACAAAATTTCAGACGAGCATTACAGGTTTTAGTCCAGTGACATTTCGAACGATTTTTCCCGGTTGGTGAAATCTGCACGCCTAACGGACACATCCAATCGATTCGAATCGACCCGTTTTCCTCTACCTTCTTTTCCGACTCGCCAGACGTCGCGCCTCTACTTCCGATCTAATCGCGTGCTTCCGACGGAGTCCGCACCGTTGCCTCCGCGCTTCTGCGACGCGTACGCGTACGCGTACGCGTACGGCATGCCGCGTACCGCGCACGATTAAATGTTAATCGTTAAGAAATGATAAAAACACAAAACCGGTCATTTTCATAGTCGTATGCTAACGCAACAGCTTGGGCCCCCTGTTTCCTCGAAGTTGCAGCTCCTCCAATTTTCATGTTAATGTTAACATTACTCGAAAACGAGTATGTAATTACTCTCGGTGCCGTCGGACGCGTAAATCGAGGAAACTTTTCGAGCATAAAAAAGGAGAAGTCGACTTTCCCCTTCACCCCCGTATGGTCAAGCCTTGGATCAAGATGACCTCAAGAGACGGATATCTTCTATTCGCGTGACTTCTTCTTCGCCTCTCTCTTTCGGATGCTCGCGCCTCGCGTCTCGCGTCTCGCGCCTCGCGTCTCTCTGCGCACGTAAGGAAGAGTACGCGCGCGTACGTATTTCTATTTCCCTTTTCGCAAGAACCGCAGTGCCGGTACACTCTCGTGCCCGCATCGAACCGCGTCCCCCGTCACTTCCTTTTCCCCTCGATGCGTTCGTCGCGAATCAAACCGCAGGTTTCGCGACTGCGAAAGCGCAATTTCTTCTCCAATCTGTTCGTTTTTCTCTTGTTTCGTTCGAAGGGTGAATTTTATCTTGCACGCGAGTAGCCATCGTTTCCCGCGATCAAACGCATGCAACCAAGAAATTTTGTAATTTTCAGTCGAACGTCATCCGTGACGAAACCCGAACACGCTCCTTCCCTTAAGATCGACGATTAAATCCCCTCCGATTACGTTCGCGCCGTTATATTTAGAAGCTGACCGGTTGGATTTTCGTAATGCGATTACTAATCGTTCACAACGTAAACGGAAATAACGCGTTTCGATTTATAAACTCGCGCGTTCCGTTTCGCGAACAACGGAGCGTGGCTTTCGAAGTTTCGACGTTGCCGAAATCCGCCTGCGAATTATTTAGCCGGAGGCTATGGATAAACAAAAGTCGTTTCCCTTTTGTTCGTATCGAACCAATGCTGCAATTAACGCCGACCGATCGATTCGTTCGCAGCAGAGTCGTCGGGTAACGCTTACGGAAGCAACAATTAACGATCCTTTGTATCGTCAGCCTTTATGCAGAATCGACTAATAATAGACGCGCCGATCGAGGATCGCCGAGAATCGGTAGAAAATTGTACGTTCGAATTGCTACGCCATGATACTTATCGCAGTTGGAAATTCCAGAGTTTGCGTGTGCGATCGAAAATGCAGGTTCTTTCGACGAGAAATATATGCACTACTTAACACGTCGGCGATCGGTGAAAACTCGGTGGCTCTGACTGCGAATGTCGAACGAAACAAGACTACTTCTCCTTCTTCTTCTTCTTCTTCTTCTTCTTATTCTTCTTTCTCTGCAGTCCGCGCGTTTAAACTTGGTGACGGATTGCTTTCGGATTTCCTTGGGTTACTACACTTATTTTTTATAAACATAAACAGCAGAGGAAAAACGACGACAAGAAGCAACCGAGATTTTGCCCAACCGCGAATCTATCCGATAACACGATCGTTGCGAACGAACGCGATTAAAGTAGCTAATTTGAAGTCGGAAAGACACAAACACGCTGCGTTCGCTTTCGAAAGCACGCGCGCGCGAAAAAATCAGGGAGACGAAGAATCAACAGAGTCAACGAAGGTGCTAAATCTCGTTTTACCGGGAACGTTCGAAAACGCAGCCAAATATCGAACGCAATTCGATTCTGTGCGATCGAAGATAAATAGATATGTTATCGCGATGAAATCTTATACGCGAACGACATGGGTGCACGCGCATGCACCGGGGTCACGGCGGATGCACCATAGATGCATCATAGTGCTCGTCTATGCCGACACGAGGCTACGGTTACACAATCCCCGCAGGCTGTACTCATTGTCGGAAGGCACCGGAATTTGCGACTTTGGCTTTTTCAGCCGAACGCGTTTCCTTCGAATTTCAATATTTTCCGTACTATACCAAAGTAGCAACCTTGTCCGATGCCATTTCGTAAAAATTGATTCGGTCTTTTCAGAAAAGCTACGACCGGCAGAAACTGCTGGAATCGTGTTCAGGGATGCATAAACTTGCTAGCAAAACAGCCAGCTTATGACGATATCCGTTCAGGGGATCGAACAAGCTTTCGGATGCACGCCGATTTCAGGGTGTAGACGTTCGGCAACGCTGACGGATCCGGAGATGGCCTGCTCGCGAAATATCGAGAAAATAATTGCAAGAAGGCGCGGCTTGTACACCCGCGTACAGTGACTCACCTGAAAGAAAGGACTGTACGGTGCCGGGCAGCGAAAGCCTCGAATCTCCCAAAGCGGCTCTCTCGCGGTAATTCGACGGAATTACCTGCTCGAGATTGAAAATGAATTTTCGCGTCTTCTCGCAATTTCCTTGAGATCCGCAAATCGTAAGAGAGTATCGAATAGGTTTCAGTTACGACAGAGTTTCAAGTATCAAGTATTCCGCTGCGAGACGTGCCCCATGCGACGCCGCGGTTCCGGAGATAGTTGCGATCGAAAAAATCGGGGAAACCGTGTTTTCTGGTTCGAACGCGAACGTCAAGAGAGTAGATATTTCTGGGACGCGATGCCTCGAAAGTCCTATCGCGCGACATACCGATGTGGGCCAAACGCAAAACCGGTTCAACGTCGCGCGTACACGCGTACGAGTAAGTACATAATTCCAAGTCTGTTACTACCTTGTCGGAAGCATTTAACGCGGTGCGGAGAGGTGGGCAGATTTAAGAAGTACATACTCGTAGCCGACTCGTTATATAAACTGCAGCGCGAAGAAAGCAGACTCGTAACGCGCGCAAGAATTCGTGGACTTTGCGTATCAACATTTTATTGCAAATTGCCCGCCGCGCCGCCGCCGCCGCCGCCGCCGCTCGATACCTCCCGTTTCATAATCGATTCGAAGTCTGTCCCAGGAATCTCTGAACCGCGCAAGTACATAACTAGAAAACGTCTCGCGGCGGACCTCGATCCCTTCCGCTTCTCCCCGTCGAACGAGACGAATTTGTCGCGAACTTCTCGGTGGCGAGCAGCCTCGTGTCGATCCAACAGTATCGTTGTATCGTTCCACGATACGGCTCGCTCGCGTTGGTAGACGGCTTCCTCTGGAAACGAGTACCAAGATCGGTACAAGAGGGCAACGTTGAACGCCGCGCGAACCCGTTCCGTTTTTGCACGAGGCGCGGCTGTTCGACGCGACAACGAAACTGAAGACGCGCAACCACCGTTTGGTTGGAGCCGACTGGAACGAAAGACGCGTCCGGCGTTGTCGGCCGAGAGAGTCAGGTTTTCACGTAAAACCTGACCAGCGTCAGCCTTTGTGAAAGAGTTGGACGAATTAAACCGCGCGTACCACGCGAGTACTCTTACATCATCGGAAGAGCTGGCTCGTCCTTGTCCAAACGTTTCATGTTTCAGGGTTTCTTCTCGGCATAATACATGGTATACGGTATAGGGTATACGGTATACGGTATACATTATACGGTGTACCGGTGACCACGTATGGCCAAGTGGTAGAGAAGAAACAACTTAAAACGGAGACCCGTCGGTCTCTTCCGATTTCACCAACCCAGTCCCCGTTCGACGGACGCTTTTGAACAAGAGTCGCGCGGCCAGCAATCGATTCTTTTGCGATTCGTTTTGCAATCGATTGCGAAAAGTGGCCGCGCGGTAATCGCGATAACCGCGACAATCGTTGTGATCGTTGATCGATTAATCGCTACTGGAACAAAATCGGTAATATTCAGTATTATTGTTCTATTCTAGGATCCTACGGAATCGGAACCATAACCAGCGACACTTACTTTTTCGGAAGTGGGCGAGGCCGATGTTGTATTTAACCCCTGCTGTAGATGATACATGTTTGACGTGAGCATAGATGGAGGTGCACCGAGGCTACCCGGGGCGACAGCCACGCTCATGGTCATTTCCAACGATGGACGGAATCCTCGGCTTCGTGGAAGCACCAGTCCGCGCCCCTCCGCGATTTTTCTGATCGTTCATTCTCAATCTGTGAACGCTGCAATGGAAATGCGTACCATCTTGATATTTGTCCATCTGTTGGGTCTGGTTTTATGATAAAAGAATGCAATTCAGATCGAGACTCGTCGAAATCGTCTGCGACGGATGCTCGGTGGGATCGGATCGATGATCGTCCTCCGATCATCGACTTTTCGCGCCGCTGTTGAATCTTTTAACAACAGGTTCGAGTATCCGGCGTTCACGTTCTATTTCTTGACAGCGGGAGAGAGAAACTTGGAATTCCACGATTGCCCGTTTTTTTTAGTACACGCCGAGTCGAACATTGTACTTTTACGAAGAAGAAGAAGAAGAAGAAGAAGAAGAAGAAGTAGAAGAAGAAAACGATAGAATTTCTTTCCGAAGGGGAAGCATCTAGTCGGAGCAGCACACTCCCTTTGGCCGTTGTCGCGTTACCACGGATATAAATGCACGTCGAAACGGTGATTTCGTTGGGCAATCGTTTCAATCGCATTACGACATTCTACAATGGTACCGTGTAATTTTACTTTCGCCAAGAGATCGCAATTGCACAATTTTCGTCGCGCCAGACGAGACATTCGGGCGGACCTAGAAAGCGTCTAGGAAATGCTAATTTACCAGCGTTACCGGTCACTGGCCGTTTTCCACTTAAAAACTATCGTTCGTAACTCGGCATCGAAGCAGCAGCCGTGCTCTGCACACCCAGCCGCCTCTGGACCTGCTGCCATTATGCTAGACGGACGGAGAAATTTAAAAGGCGCCGGTAGATTTCCAAGTTCCTGGGAAAAGATTGGTAATCCGACGACGCTTTTCGAGAAAGAAAAGAACGACGGATAACCACCGCAACGTAAACGAGAGACTTCGTTTCTGCTGGTATCCGCCTAACCAGAAGGAACTCGATCTCAATAAGTGATTAAGCGACCCGATAACGGTTTCTCGACGAACGAATTAGGGGGACGGGAGAAAAAGTTTGTGCCGACAACGCGGAAACGCGTCGTTCTCGATGACCTCCTCCCGGAGTTACGCGACTCCGAAAATGGTATCGCGACTATGACAATGAAAGCAAATGAATTCGAGCGAACAAAAAATACCCGCGCTCCCGCCAATCTCGCAAACTTTTATCTAATATCGGACACGCGTGTCACGGTTTAGACACGTGCCACGACACCCACTTTACCAATAACTGTACCCATCGTATCAATTTTAGCGAGCCGACGAGTTATTAGCGAGAGGTGTAACGATCCTGCGAAAACACGCGATCGAATCTAAGAACAGATCGAACCCTCCATCTTCTCTATCGAACCCTCGACGTGGTACAACAGGCCACCACCGCGCAGATTCTTCAATTATGTAAGCTCTCGTGGTCTCTATTCGCTTGCATACGGGAAGCTAAAATTTCCTTGCACCCAAGCATGTAATGCAACCTAACCTACTCCCACTTACAATGTAGGTAGACGGCTTTCTTCGGTTCAAGAAAGTAGCCTCTCTTCGGGCGTGCATCGCGGATATACGCGCAAACATTCTTTACGCAAGTTCGATCTCTCCTTTCTTTCCTTTCCTCTCCTCCCTCTCTCTCTCTCTCTCTCTCTCTCTCTCTCTCTCT
>NC_135781.1:34814199-34827639 GCF_028453695.1 Augochlora pura
TCGGCTCTCGGCTCTCGACTCGTGGCTCCCGACTCTTGGCTCTTTCTCTCGTCATCTCCAAAGTCTCTTGCTCGAACGCATTTGCATACCATTGTACAGTCGGAGAACCGCGTTCGACCGAATCTTTTTTTCTCTCTGCCTCCTCCCCCTCCCCCCGGTTCCGTATCTCCTGTTCAATTGGATGTACGAAATTAGAAAAAATGTTGCCGAAGGTACCGCAACAGTCAATGTTCTCGGAAGCTCGTTTGCGATAAAGCCGCGGCGATCGAGCATCGCGATCGAACGCAAAGTAAAGGGATAACCGAGAATCGAAAGCCGCTGCCTGCTGAAAATTAACGAAGCCAATTTCATTGCACGAGTAAAACAGCGACCAAGTAATTGTCGCTTCGATTCGCGCGGAACGAGCTGTAAAAAGTAAGCGAGGGAATTTCTACGTTCGAAAGAAAGACAGTGGCGAAAAGCTTCTCCGGAGAGGAAGAGAGACGCGAAGGCGGCGGGAAAGAGGGATAGAGGGAGAGAGAGAGAGAGAGAGAGAGAGAAGGAACGAAATGCGGAGAAAGAGAGACGGATAGAAAGACAGGAAGAAAGTCGATGTTTCCTTTCTCGATAGCGAGAATTGAAACCGGTCGCCCGTCGCATTTCCAAGTTTTTGCTCCCAACTCCCAGGCGTTCCCCGTGACCAACGGTTCATCGACGGCGGCTCTAAACAGGTCATCACCATTTGTCTTCTCTTCATGGTCTAAAAGTTTGCTCGAAACTCGCAAAGAGATCCACCATTGTGTCAAATAGGAACTGGGATCGCGAACATCCGGACTTTACGTTACACTCGATAATTCTCGAACGTATCAAAATCAGAATTGGACAATATTTATCCGAATTGTTTCGGATAATCTCCGTGGGATGCGCGCCCTGACTCGTTAGGTATACGAATGCTCTGCAGAAATCTCCGCTTTCACAAATAAACGATATATTCGGGCAGACGGATCGCTCGCAGCAACAGCGGCAACATTCTAAGAAAGAATAAAGCTTAATTAATGGAAACAATGCTCGATAGACACCAGCCTAATTTCGTCTCGCCCGTAGGTTTGCGCACGCAAACTTTTCCAAAGAGAAAATTCGGTATAATTTATACATTTTTAACGCTCTTATTACCAAAGAAATATTTTGCGCAATGGAAGATACGACTTGTCATGAACATCACGCACCGCCGTTCTACCACCGTGACTCGTTCATCGAACATTCGACTTTTACAAGAACTGTTTGTCGTTATCGTTCTGCAAAACGGTCTACGGTCAAAGTAGGAACCCGCGCGAGCACCCGCGTATTATCTTATCCGGATGGTGCATCGAATCGCAAAAGGTTACTGGGTTTCGCGTTACGCAACCCTGCAGTCACACCTTACACCAGGGACTTAAACCACTCGTTGTTCGAGCAAATTCCGAATCTGCCCGAAATTTGAGTTCAACCTTCGACAAAATCGAATTGGACACATTCTTCGCGGCTCGCGGCTCGCGGCTCGCGGCCCGAGGTTCGAGGTTCGAGGTTCGCGGCTCGCGCAGAACGTCCGGAGAAGATGACTGATCGATTCACAAGTCAGGATTACATTACAGAACGAAGAGCGGTGTGTTATTACGCGTGCTCTTGTATAATGTAACATCGCAGAGTAATTATTTCCGAGCGAACAGCAATTTCCTACGTGGATGATAAACGAAAATAAAAATGCGCGTGTGAAACGCTCGAAAATCGTTCGACTAAATCCGCTCGTCTTTCAAATTCAGCGCGCGTTTTTAGCCCGTTGCCTGGTCATATTTTATATCGAGTTGGTCAGAGCTCGTTAATTAGCTCGGGCTTTGGTCACGCCGCAACGAAACGAAATGTATCGCGCGCGCGGGAAAAGTTTGCAAACTTTCATTTACTCTTCATGAAATGCGAAGAAGAAATTAGCAGTTTCTGCAAGTGGTACGGTACGCGCATAACGATCTTCTATGCTCGTAACGCGAGCAACCTGTTTCGTCTTCAACGTTTTAGCTGGCGGTGAGGCCAGTGTAAAGAAATCTTTTTTTCATCGGCGTTTTACCACACGGTCGCTAATTTCATTTGCTTTTGCGAACAGTCGGTATTGGGAATGTTTCTATCCGTTGACCGTTAACGCGAATGCATTCGTTTTGGCAGATTTTCGTGTTTCCTGCGCGTGTTTGGACTCTCGAAACGCGGGAAAGAGCATGTACTCTCGCCAGAATTCGAATCTTCTTCCCACTGGGTTTACTTTCTACGAAAACAATCAGAGGAAATTTTACCGCGATGCTTTCACGATTGTTCCCTGTTCTCATCGTTCTGGATTTGAAATGCTATCGAGTTACCGCGCCGACGTCGCCGTCGCCGTCGCCGTCGCCGTCGACGTAGCGTCGAGCGAGACCGACTTCTCGTCCCTCGGCAAGGTAACGAACGGCAAAGGTTTTAGCGTCGCGCGCATTTCCGTGTAAAGTCAATTATCGTATACGCTGCTATCTCCTTCTGCTGCTCTATTCGAGGCATTCTTGCGGAAAACCTCGGTCTCGCGGTGTCTGCAAAAATCTGTCAATATTAAACTCGTATGCACGCGTGCACGGATCAGACAGCTTCATCGGCAGCGTAAACGCGAGCAAGCCGCCAATAATTGTGTCGAACTGTTTGCTCGACTGGATTCGAATGGTAGCATTTAAAGAGCTCCTAGACCGCGCCGCGGAGGATGTTCTTCTATTTATCGGCCGCAGCGTCTAACGTTTCGTAAGTCTATCTCTCGTGATTTTTCGCTACAGCCGTATTTCCCCGAGTCTCCTGTTTCTGCGGTCGAGTACAAGAAGATACAGCAAGGAACGAGAATGATGCAACCGGTAAGATGATTGCTCATCTTGACTTTTAGCTTGTCCATCCGATTCGATGCGATTCGGAAAAGGACGAGACGACCCGCATCGAAACATTGCGACGAAGGAAATCTGTTGGCGCAGTCGATCCACGGAGAGGTAAGAGAGGTAAGAGAGGTGTGTAGCAACGTTGCAAGTTTCCTCTACCCCGGTCAGTTTCGACCGCGTAGACTAACGCGCGTTTCGGACCTTTCGCAGTTACGAAGTACAATTTCTACGATAAACAAGAATCCGTGCTTGCAGCGCGGCAATTGGTCGTTTCCCGACGAGTCAAGCAAATTTTGTCGAGCAACAACAGCTGACAACAGACAATTTACGGTCAACTTACTCGTTCGCGGTACGTCGTTGACATTTTTCTTATAACGCAACGACACGTATTTATATTGTACCATTATGTCGAAACAATGGTAGACGGCGCGGCGGTTTATTCGATAATAAACTGCAGCATTTAAAATGGTCATTCGAAAACAAGCGACTCGCTGATCTCTGATTATGTAAACTTGATTCGAATGATTTGGAAACACTGCTTATGTAACAAACTACCGGTAAACGGAGCCTGAAACGCCGACGCAACAAACGTTTAATTTGACAAAGAAATAATATACCTGGACCAACGAGTTAACCAAATGCAACGCTTTCCCTTCGCTCTCCGGCGCTCCTTTCGAGCGATGAAACGTTCCGATCCAATAAATAGGAAAAAATTCTTAGGAAGAGCTCCTTCGACCACACGGACATCGTCTCCGCGATTTCTATTCACCTTTGACCAACTATACTAAATCGTCGCGTATTCGAATCATCGCGCGAGAAGACGACAACCAAAATTGAAAAGACAATCCGGTAGGCTCCGTATCGTAACCCGGAATCGTGTACACCGTGTAGGCCTCGCCGAGAATTTATTCCTATCACGAATACCAACGACGGAGGTCGAGACGCTCGAAGCCAGAAAACTCAGGATGCTTGCTTAAACTGAACGTACTGGATTATGTACTTTGGGGATTGAGTAAAAGACGACTCTGGCTCGGAATACGGCTTGGATAGGTTCGGATGGAAGTCGATTCGCGCGTATTCCATTGTTATGCCGCAGAACGGAACAAATCGCGCGAATCGAACTGCTCCGAATGCGCCATGGGAAACAGCTGTCGAACGAGACCCTAACTGTTCCTCGACCCTTGACAAATCTTGAATACAAATCGAATGAAAATGTTTGTTCTCGTTCTCTCTCTCTCTCTCTCTCTCTCTCTCTCTCTCTCTCTCTCTCTCTCTCTCTCTCTCTCTCTCTCTCTCTCTCTCTCTCTCGTGTCAGCGAACAAAACAATGGTGCCGGAGTCCAGAAACGACGACGATCCCAAGGATCAGCGTCGAATCAAGTTGTGAAAACTTTTTCTGTTCAAACTTGAACGTTCATCGTTAATTCTAATCTGATTTTCACACTGCAACCAAGTTCTGTTTATGCGTCGTAATTTCTTTGAATACATACGATATACATATTATATACGATATACATATATAGTTGCTCCAACGCTTACGAAACAGTAAACAGAGTTTCATTGCAACCGGCGACTACTGCCTCCTGATTAGACAAAGCTCTACGCGAAACAGTATCGTCGTATTATAATTGTTTGAAATGTTTCGATACCGGGAAATGTTCCGGTTGTTGGATGGCTTACGATTGTCCGCGTGATTTTCTATACCGGGCAAAACATTCTACGGTATATTCTTTGATCCATGAAATTGCTTCAAAGTCGTGGTACCGTATCACGCACGAAATACCAGAACATACCAGTGGTACAACTGGCCGCGTTTCTCCGCGTCAAAGGAATGTATACAAAATGACCGATATAATAAAACAACCGATGATTATTATCATTGTTATTATTATCGCCACAGCACTGTCGCGTTTAACAACGATACATGGTATATAAATCACTGTTAAACCAGAGTCGAGTATTTAATGATAGATCGCCGTCGACATTTAACATCGATTATTCATGGCGAGGTGACGGAAGAGCTTTTTCGACGGTTCTCCAACGTACGAGCGATTTAACCCTCCGATGACCGACAAGGTCCCTGGGGACCTATGACGTTTTCAACGATGCGGCATTTTAATACGGTTCGTCCGAACAGCCGCAGCTTTCATGACTTTTATAAATGGGATGTCTGAAAGCGATTACAATCGTCATCGATACGATTCCGTGAAATTTTTCATCATTACCGTCGGGTTAAAGTCATTTATGGCGTCGATGCCCGACAAGGTCCGCAGGGACCTTGTGGGTAATTCCATGTAATTTTTTCTTGTCTTTTAGTCGTGGAGGTATTTTCGTGTAATTTGTTCGTGTTTTATGGTTTGGACGATTGTCGAGGAAGTGGTGCACTTCGAAAAAATAAGTGATTGTAAACGGATACACACGTGTACGATCGGCACAGCGCGGCGGTGATGCGCTCATTTGCCTCTGTATAAAGCAGCAATGAGTAAAAATCGTTTTCACGCCATCAACAGAACTATTCGATTTGATAATAGTAATACTCGCGCAGCAAGGCTACGTGAAAGTAAGACGGCTGCTATAGATGACATATGGACAATGATGATGGCTAATTTGGAAAAAGCGTATATACCACATGAATCGATGACTGTTGACGAACAATTGTTCCTGCAAAATATGGTATAAAAGTGTGGTGGCTCTGCGATTCCCAATCATATTACCCATTGAAGGGTATGATTTATGGCGGAAAGCAGCCTGGTGAAGAGCGTGAAGTGAATCAAGGACGACGAGTTGTCTTGAATTTGGTGCAGCGGTATGAGAAAAGCGGACGTACCATTTATGCTGATAATTTTTTTTCAACCTTGGAATTGGCATTGTATTTGAAGTCAAAAAGTTGGCTTATGTTGGCACCGTAGGCAGCAACAAAAAATGCGTGCCACCTGCTTTTGTAAAACACAGATCACGAGAAATATACAGCACACTGTTCGGATTCTATCAAGGAGATGTTTCACTGTGCTCCTACGTTCCAAAAAAGAACAAGGCTGTTTTGTTGTTGTCAACTCAGCACTATACAACCAGAGTTCAGGATATCAACCCGAAAAAAAAACCAGAAGCTATTCTCGACTACAACGCCAGTAAATGCGGTGTCGACACAATGGACCAAATGTTGGGTACATATTCGTGTAAACGTGCAACAAAACGATGGCCACTAGCCATGTTTTACAACATCGTTGACATTGCTGCACTCGCATCATTCATTATCCATGATGAATTGATCACCACTTCGCAGTCAGACAAACGACTGTATCTTTTTCTTTATTATCGGAACAGGTACCACCACCGAATACAGATACCGCACCACCATTGGCACTACGTCGTAATCGACCATCTTGTCGTTTGTGTCGTTGAGTCGAATAAGCAACGCAAGACTGCTTATATCTGCTTTCTTTGCCGAAATCCTGTATGTGTTGAGCATTCCACTGTTTTAAAAAAATGCAATACTTGTAGCGCTACAGACGCAGGAGCCACCGAAGCAACACCAATAAATTAAATATAATATTGTTATTATTTTATTCTTATCTGCCCAAATATATATCCATACACATTTTGCAACATAGGAACAAACATAGGAACACAAAAGATTGAAATAGCACTATTACGGTTAACAATAAAAACTATTATATGTATCTCACGCCATATTAATAGAGAAGGTCCCTGGGGACCTTGTCGGGCTTTGACCGTTGAAAAAGTTGTCGGTCATCGGAGGGTTAAAGGTCAACGGTCCACTCGGAGCCGTTTACGTAAGTCAATTAAGAAACGCGTGCAAATCGACGGTAAAACCGGATCGAATTTTAAAAGGCTTCGACAGGATTTCTCGGGCCGGCAAACGCAAAGTAAAATCCACGTTCCATAAAATAGTTCCCCCTGTTCGTCCGAACTTTGGCCATCTGGAAAGGGTCGTTTTCCTCCAATTAGGTTGTCTCTTCGGCTCGAACGAAAATTGCATCTCCATGAATCGACGCGAAACCGGCGTGTCGTTAGATAAATCGAAACGTTATTATTCGGACTGGAACGGAACTGCTTCGAAGACGACGGCTATTTTAAAGATGACGAACGATAAAGGAAGTTTCTAAGGCGAGAGACATCGGATCGCGCGGCGTGCACGGTCGCGCAGGGTGTACCGACCTGTTTGCGTTCGCGACTGCGAGATTGCAATAGCAGGGACAAAGCGGAAACGCGGCAGCAGGACGGAGTCGCGAACTTACCACGGCTGCCATCCGATCCATTCACAATTCACAAACGTATCCAGAATGTCATGGCACAACGACGGAACAATCGCGCACTGGCGAACCGAGAAATCACCCTACCACGACACCGAACAACACCACTGGGACAGCCGTTTGCACACTTGCTCTTCAACTCGATTTGGACGTGTTCGCGCGTGCGTCTCACTTTCGCGGCTCGGTGCCGATTTTCACAGGTGTGCCTTCCTCCGCGTTCGCGTTCGCGTTCGCGTTCGCGTTCGCGGGCGCGGGCGCGGACACGGATTCACGCGGCCACCGCGCCTAGTGGAAGCGGATCGGTCGAAACGGCTCAAAATGGGTCGAAATCGGATGGCTCGAGGCAATCGAAATCGAACGAGTATCGCGCGACGGGGCGGGAGGGTGGGTGGGTGTTAGGGAGGGAGGGAGGAGGGAAAGCCGAGCTCGAGACAGCGAAGAAAAACCGAATCGAACCGAACGCGGCGAACGTCGCCGGCCAAGTGAGAGGCTAGCGGCACTACCGACCAGGCGACGTGACGTCAGAGTGCCTCCTCTCTTTTTGCCATTCCACAGCGAGCGCCGCGAGAAAGGTGCCTATACAACTTGGTATCCCCTTCTCTTATGTCCTTGTTTGCGAGGAGCACCGAAGAGACCTTAAAGGATACCTCTGTGCTGCTAGCGAATATTTTCATCGAAATTCCTTGCCGAATCTACCTTTACAGTTGCTCGAGGCTCTTACGACCACCTATCTGCGGAGCCCGAGACACGCGAAATGTGAAACGCGAAATGCGAAACGCGAGACGCGAGACGCGAAACGCGAAATGCGAAATGCGAAATGCGAAATGCGAAATGGCGCTATGCAAGGAACAATCGGGGTAACGGCGCGCCAACAGGAACCAGACGGGTCCGCACTCGATCTTTTTCCCATCGACCACGACCGAGATTCGAATTGGCTCGCTCAAATGGACCGTGGACGAAACCGAGTGTACATATTTCGAAAGGTACTAAACAACGCTCCGGCCAAAGATCCGAGTATAAGCGTAACGAGCCGAACAAGCCGATAAAAAGACCTCCAGATTACTTTGATAAACCCATATTGTATCGTAGAAAAATGTAAATTGGCCGAGATGCAGTTGCATTTCTGTATCGTTTTCAACTGTAAACGGCCGTTCGATTATCTCGGTATTAGGTAATAACGATCCTGCGAGAGATATCTTCTGGCGCTACGAAGAACACGGCCTGGATCCGGAGCGATCCGATTTTTCGAGAAAAGGTCCGGCCATGTCACCCGTTATATAAAACCATACGCGTTCTTCGAGCACGGCACAAAGCGAAGAGCGAGCACTTTCACGCGGAGACCGCGTTAGTAAATATCATGGCCATATTTTCTATCCGTTTGTCCTTATCCTGCACATCGTTCGCCAAAGTACACGCCTATCCTCCGTCTTCTTCGCGATAATCGAGCGCGTGGGTCATTACGCGCTCTCGTCGCTCCCTTTGTTCGCTTGTTTTCGTTATTTCGCTGATTCCCGCGCGAGACCGGAGAAAACGCAGTCTCCGATTTTCTATCCTAATCCTTTTCATTCCTCCAACCACGTTCTCGTCATTGTCTCGCCGCCGTTTTACCGGTTCGTTTGTCGCGGTCGATCGCGCGAATGTCAAGTACAGTTGCCTTTACAATGATTCCATAATAATTCCAAAACGGGAGTTACGGTGAAATAATCGAGCTTCCAATTTCATTTTTAACTTTAACCACTCTACGCCCCACCAATCGTCGTCGCGCGAACGCGCCGAAGAAAACTTCAAGCTCGATCGTTTTTTATCGGTAGGTCGGCAAAACTTTTCTGAATTTTTCAGTGTTCGTAAAAGCGTAACGTTCCTCGAATTGTACAGCTTCGCTGTAGTCCCGATTGCCCCAACCACGAAACTATCGCAAACTGCGGAAGCAAGCCGGGTTTACGATCGTGGCTTTTTCTTCGACTTTATTGCAAGGCATCCGAGTCTCGGTCAGTGGACTTGAGTCATTGGAAGAAGAGGAGGAAGCCTGTCAAGGAGAACGAGAAAATTCTCCCTGCACATCCTCGATCGAACTTTTTATTTTCAAGCTACCAGTATACACCGTACACCCTCTGGAGTCGCCTATCGAATGCATTCACAGGACTCCTATCCTTTTCTCGGCTCTTTCTTTCTCGGCAGTATGTCATCCACGGGCGGACACGAATATACATACTACGACTTGTATACCTCCGCGAGTTCGACAGAAATTTTTAGAGTCGAATCACCGATGTCCCCTGTGCCTCGTCCCTCGACCATCGTCCATCGCCCCTCGTCCATCGCCCCTCGTCCTCTCGTCGCGACATCTCCAAATGCGGCAATGGCCATGTAACAGCATCGGAACGATGTGGGCGTGTGACACCGAATTTTAATTCTCCGCTAACCCAATATCCATATTTACATTCACGGTAAATTCATCGTCGACCATCTCTAATACGGCCCCTTTAACGGGTATGTATGTACACCGATCGCGAATAGCTACTACGGTTACCGTCGAGGCGGATCGACGAGGTGGACGACGAGAAACAAAAGTTTCCAAACAGAAAAATTACATCTGCGAGAAGAATGCCAGCTGTCCCTTTGAACTGCCTGTTGCAGCCGTTTGCGAGCTACACGCTCGAGCACCTGTCGATTTTTCACTCGGTGTGTTCAATGTTCGGTGTGTAGGCAACGGTGCAAACACGATCGAAAGACGAGCACCTGTGGAAACAGTAGAGCGCCGATAAAAACAGAGAGGAATAGGTTGAGCACGAACACATAGAAAAGTCGCCGTAGTAGACTGACACGGCCGTAGTCCATGATCTTGAGCGGCATTATTAAGTCGTGGGAGTCCTTCGCATAATTAACGCCGCGAAAGAATGCGAAAGAATGAACGGTGAAAGAGAAGACTTCGAACCCAAGAAAAATGGAGTTGCTCGCGGGAAAAGGATGGAGCCGCTCGTGACAACAAAGAGGGAGAAAGAGACGGAACGCGGCGCGAAGAAAAAAAGGACGAGGAAAAAGAATACAAATATGGGATACGGCTACGGAATACGAGCGACATCATTCATGATTTCTCCATAATAATTAGCGTTTTCACTGATCTTGACTCTATAGCTTCAAATTCCTTCCTCGAGCAACGCGCGTTCACTCTTCCTTTGCAAAGCGTACGTTACACCTGTGCTTGGCAAACATACGAAACGTTATTAAGGACAGGCTCGGTTTGTAATCTGTTTGTTCATCGTGTACATAATGCAATTGGTCTACGAATAATTTATTCGTCCAACTTCGGTCGAACAACGCGTCCACAATTTAACATGGAAAATTATTTGCACAGCAACGCGTCGTAAATATTGTAATATAGAAAATTGAAAGTGTAAAACTCATTCGTCCGATATGCTATTCACGCTTCCGCATCGAATGCCGTATGAACAATGGCCGCGGCGTGGAATAGCTTGTGAAGCTTCAATGAATAACTATGAATGAAATTCAATGTACTTTCGAGTACAAAGCTCCGCAGATATGTGCGCGTACACCTATTATCGAAAGGATCTTAGCCCCGCGCGAATTTAATTAAAATGAAAATGTGTTGCGTAGCACTTTCTCTCGTTGAAGAAAGAAACGAGGGAATATGTACGTGTAAACGAAGCGAAAATACTTTCAACATTTAGCAGCTTCTTCGTTCTGTAAACGCTATTTTCGATTACGCGCAACCATCTGATCACGTTTCTCGATGAAAATTAAAAAAAAATTAAATAAAAATTCTTTCGCATTTAAAAACTAATTGATTCGAATGCAAATTAAAGTAATGTATTCGCAATAACAGTATGTGTACACATTGTTTCTACGAAACCACGAAACTATACAACGTAGATGTATGAAATATATGTAAAATGTATTCCACGCGTCGATTAATTCGAGAGACTGGATGCGTGTAAAAGCGTTTTCCGTAACTGTGATCTATATCACGATTGTAGGACGGAGGTGGGTGCAACGGATAACGGAATGCCTCAAATACCACCCACGACCGAGATCACTAACATTTCTCATATGGCCGTTATCCAAGGGTAATTTTCGCAACGTGGGAATCCGCGACCTTTCGTTTCTACATTCACGATTAATGCTAACCGAGTAGCGGGAAGAGTCGCATTCGGTTCGGCGCAGCGAGCCGATTGTTCGCTAAAAATTATATGTACTATATTTTCTCTGAAATAATTTCAGTGGCGAACAAGAAAGTGATATAACAAATAACAATCGATGAGCTTGAGTTCTAAACCGATACATCAGAGTACTAAGTGACTACCTTATGTCTAACTTTATAGTAAAAATTCACAATTTTCAATGTCTTTATTACCTTTTACTATTTTTAGTCAAATTTATTTTTCAGTTAAAGTCTATCAAGATGTCGCGATATACCGGTCATCTTTCGTGAAAATCATTTCGATCGTGTCGATCAAAGATTAATACCTGCGTGATATCTGATTTCAATTTATTCTACTATCCACGGTTCATACGATACCTGTAGCGATCGGAAGTGCAGTTCGCTAACAACCTTCTTAGCGAATTGCTCGAGCCCTTCGAGAAAGGTTCGTTCTCCTAAGGCCTAAGGTTATTATCCGACCGCGTGAATGGCGTGATCAACGTTGTCTCACAGTCGCCAACCCGGAACTATCTACATATATCTTCTATACAATGAGCTTTTTACTTTTTTTTATTTGTTGCTCGTCAAGGCGTCGTCAGAGCTCCGTTCAAATTGATTGTCGACTCGCTCGACGAGGAACACCGCGAAACAAGTGAAATTGTAACGCGTTCAACGTTCCAAATAGAAAGTGCCGTCTGGTATGTACGAGAGCTTCGTTATTGCTCCACCTTCCTCGACGAACGCGATACACGTCTGTGGCACATCAAATCAGTGTAAACAAACCTATTGTTGCAATCATTTACCAATATATCCAACAGTTACGCTACAATTCTACGACGTGTCAATTTTAAAATGAAAATAGCTTCCTTCAACCAAACAAATTCTTACTGTCCCCTAATTTCAATATTTACCATGTCCCCGAGATTTATTCGAATAACACGATAACGGATAAGCTTCGCACCTCTTCTAGTCAATCGGTTTGTATCGGTTTACTAGTATCTAGAAATGTACCGAGCAATTATTATAGTTACACAATGGATACTATCCTGAATATGCATTATAGTTGACATTGATCGGCTGCCACTGAAAATTCAAGATTAAGTTAAAGATATAGGGTGAAATGGCGTTAACTCTCTTTGCGTAAAAGTTGCGCTTCAAAATACAACACGTAGCATGATGAAAGTATACGAATTATAAAAGACAACATTCCTTGACGGAAGTTACTTGAAGTGGTGGCGATATCCGTGGCACAGCAACCAAACTTCTAGCCAATTTACCAACTGCAGCTAACTTGAGGATTACTCTGATATATCCTCTACACTTATGGCACTAACACAATACTGACACAATTTAACAGATGGCACTATCAGTCACCTCCAAACTCAACAATTCTCAAGGTTATTTCCCAAAACAGCTAGGATATAACTATATATCTATAATCGATGTAATTATTAAATTTTAACGGCATAAAAAATTTGCAAAACAAGTATAAGAAAGTGACAAACACAAATGATTAATAATAAATATGTAAAGAATATGTGACAAAAGACATCATAATCGTTTTAATAATGTTTTATTGAAGAGAAGTGCATTACATGAATCTGTCCTCATATATAACTGGAGACCAATACACTCCACTCTTCTTGTTACTATATGTATACCAATAAAGAAATATACGATGATAGCAACTAGTACTAAACATGACATATTTCCGAAAGAAAAAAGAAATACAATGACACTATCAGTACTATCAATTTTATAAGTCATTCCAGATGGAGACATTGCACACATCAATCATATTGAGTGTATAAATCATTCCGAGCTCATTAACTGGAAACCAGATATCTGTCCTCTAAATAATTATTATCCTCATCCTGTTTGCGAGAAAAGTTAATATTCCAATTAATGAACACGAATTGATCATCCATTAACGACGCCAAATTTTTACTACCGCCACGAAGGCGAAGTACCAAATGCAACGTAGACTCCTTCTGAATATTATAATCTGAGAGAGTCCGCCCATCCTCCAATTGCTTGCCAGCAAAGATCAATCGCTGCTGATCTGGGGGGATCCCTTCCTTATCTTGAATCTTAGCTTTTACATTTTCTATTGTGTCTGA